>NW_024879141.1:0-16467 GCF_018340385.1 Cyprinus carpio | reverse complement strand
CCCCTAAAAGGGAAAACCTGCACAGGGGCTTTTTTTCTTCACTTACAATACTGCAGTACATGGATGGTTCAGATAAATGGATTTCTGATAGTTGATGATGGCCATCCTATTCCAATGAGACTGAGGCATCAGCAAGGAGGCGGTGGGTGATGATTTGGGTTGGAATATTGGGAAGTGAGATGTAAGGTCATTTTAGGGTGTCAAAATGATTTCTGCAAGATATGTGGAGTTCATAACTGACCATTTTCTGCTGTGGTATAAAATGAAGAATAGTGCTCTCAGAAATAAGATGATTTTCATGCAGGATAACACACTATCCCATGCTGCGTAAATACCATTGTGCTAAACAGTTTGAAAATATGTTTCTACAGCCACTGTGCAGGTTTCTCTTTGTGAGGTTTGGTTAGCACTGACTGAAACGCAGCTTAACACACAACTGTCAGTCTGCATGGAGAGGGATCTTAGACTCCACCAGCTTCAAACACCTGTCTGCTGCTCAGCAGTGGCTTTTTTTACAGCTGACATTACAATACAGTTCATTTGTTTGACAGAAACTTTCCTTAATAAATCTTTATATGACCGAGATCTATTGTGCTCTAAGTCACTCAACTAATCTTTTGAATGTTCAATATTTTCTATTTGATTTTTGTAAAAAATAGTTTGTTTTGATGCCTTTTTTTCACACTTTCCATCTTCAGAAAGATCTTTCTTCCTCACCATATTTCATGAGAACTTGACTTGATTAATAATTTGCAGGGTTTCCATTTACCTAAGAAGGCCTGGCAAACTATTGAACAAATCTGTCTGAGATTGATACCATTAATCTAAAAGATGTGAAAAACCACACACAAACAAAAATCTGACTCTTTATTGTACCAAAATCCTATTGTATATCACTTGCTTAATAATTTGGAATGCGGTGTATATTACAAAAGAGATTCTTATACAAATACAAAGTTCCCTTTCTTTTTCTTTATTTTTTTATATATATTTTTTCATTTCTCCTCGGGGATTTTTGGACAAAAAGTGATGGAACCCAAAGGTTTTTTTTTTGCATCTTTGTTTTTATTTGCATTCCCATTGAGAGGAGATGTTGCTGAGTTAGCGTTCTGTCCTGCTGCTTGTTTCGGACTAATACTCTGTTGCATCCACTGAAAATAGGCCAATTTGTGAGCAAACAGGCAACACACCCACAGTAGCATGCACCACAGGGCTTGGTTCCAAATTATCCCACTGCAGTGATATTTATTTATCAATGCAGGATGCAATTATGAATTTGTTAACACAGCAAAGTTTGCCTTTTTTATTTGTGCAATTTTAAAAAGTCCTTTGAATTTTAACTAGTATTTGTTGTCCCTTTATGTTTGAGTGCATGAACACTTGTTAGAAGAGTTTGTACACTCTTGTGAATTATCAGGAGATATGAAAGAAAAACTGCTGATTGAAGCAGCCTGCTAACAAATACTTTCATACTGAAAACTTCCACTAGGGGACAGCAACTCCTAGTATATACAGTAAGCTGATCGTTTTCATAAACCGCTCCTTGTTTCTAAAGAAATTGTTCCAAATCTTTAGTAAATGGCAAATTCTGTGAATGTGCATCTATAAGAAGTGGATTACTTGCTTTTTGTTCTTGAGAGGTGGATAGGAGTTTCAGAATGCATGCGTAAAAAAAACGAAAAAAAAAAAAAAAAAAGGGTGATTATAAAATATCATATAATTGAGGGTTGGGGAGAGGGGTTCACCTGCTGTGCTGTTAGTCAGTCAGCCCTGTTCCAGCAGCATAAGCCATTGTTATCGTGGTTTACACTTTGATGACATAACATCACAGACTGTAAGGGTAGAAGTCCCGCAGTATAGTCAGCATCAATGCGGTCTCGAAAACTTCCATTGAGGGCGCATATTATTAAGCAAAGCGTCCATTTGACACATAGGCGGAGCTGAACGAGAGCCAATAATAACTTAAGCAATTTAACAAATATTCGCTATTGGGTTTTTTTTTATAAACCCGCTAATAAAATGTGGTGGACTGAGTCATTCTGGCTGAATTGCTCCGGCGATTTGAAGCGATAGGCTTGAGTGTGGCGTGTGATGCATAGCCTACGCAAGCCTTAAGAGTCACCCTCGGCTTGTGAAATGTGCGATCGCATCGCCGATTACTCTTCTTGAGAAACTTAAAGATGAAGTATGCTACGGAAGGACGAATGTCCAAACGTTTTATGACTACTGAAGTTTGCAGTTTGCACTCACGCTGCCCACTGGTTCAGCTACATCAGAAAGTTTCTCAGTTATGAGGAGAATCTGTCTCCGATCTTCAGTGGTACAGGACAGCTAGAGAACGATTTGACTTTAAAACTACCAGAAAAGGAAGAGTTAGTGAAAGAAAGACAGTGGTCATCTATGCAATTCGGAAAAAGAGGTGTCTTTTCTTCATTAGTTATATTTTTATATATATATTTTTAATTTTGAATTTTTTTGACTATTGTTTGTTATTTTATTTATTTATTTATTTATTTATTTATTTTATGTCGAATATATGTTATATAAATATATGAAATGTATAACACAAAAAAAGTGTTCATGGCTCGTCTGCCAGTGGGTGCCCCTCACAAGCATCAAAGTGAAACTTCCCATATTAATTTTCTTCAAAATGACAGGACACCCTGTCTCTGCATCTAAATGTTGGGCAGTTGACTCTTTGCCTCGCTGACATGAGAGCATTCTCAGGCAGCGTTTGTGCACGTTGTTACCTCACAAAACGACAAGCTTCTAAGACAGCATAATTTTTAATGATAAGTTTTGTAGTGAATAGAAAAATAGAGAGAGCTTTGGTGATAACTAATTATATATTTATCCACAACAATAATTTCTTGCCATAAATGAAATCAGTAGTTCACGATGTTCAAAAATATATACATTTACACCAAACTAACCACCAACTGCAACTTTCAGACCTTTCACCTGTTACAGATAGTAATATCATAGACGTGATGGATAAATCTATGCTGCATTCAAATATCAATGCAATGAAGTTTACTAAGTAGACACTATAGGATTCAGTCTTTTGTTTCCTTTAACTCTTTTTTCAGCTTAGGACCCCATTGCCAGACCACCATTGAAACAGGGCCCTTAGAATTCATTGTTTTAGCAAAAAGTCAAACACAGTGCCGCAACCTTATCATAAACAAAATGTTCTGCCCTTTTTTAATGTTAAAAAAGGGGGTGGTAAAGGAGAAAAAATTTTTCATCATTAAGGGTTCGTAAGGACCTTCTTTTGGGCTGAGGCAGTAATAAAAAACCAATTAATCATAAGCGTACCTGCAGTGACTTCGAGTTTTTTTGAAAAATAAAATATCATCAGAGGGGGGTCTGGGCAGAATGATGAGTCTTGGGGGAAGAATGTTCTTCTCTCCCCACCCGAAAAGCAGAGAAGGAGGGGATTAACTCATTCACACGCGTGATAACCAGCTGGTTTCCACCGCATTTGTTTTAACCTTTTCAAAAGGGGGGGGGGCATTTCATTTTAATAAAGTTTTTGAGATTGCGGGAATCAATTAAGCATTTTGTTACGTTTTTTTTCCTCCGTCTTTTGCCCCCCTTCCCGTCCCCTTGCTCTCTCTTCATTCCCCCTTTTTTTGCTAAAAATTGCAGCTTTCTTTTTTTTCACCGGGTGAGTCCCTAGCAAATTTTGGCAATCAGTCAAGTAAGGTTTTTTATTTGCACAACACCAAACAAGAGTTATGTTTAGGGTTTTGGCTGGGCTATCATTGCGGGAATAGATGAGGGGGCTGAGGGGTTGTCTAAAAAGGTAAATGCAAGGCTACCTGAAATTGAGGTTGCAAAATGCGCAAACCAGACCCTTCACTCCCAGTTTGTAGACAAGTATACAGCAAATATTTTCCTTTTGAAGGAGACAGAATGCATTTTTCCTTTTCTTTTTTTCCCCCTTTAGCCCTTACAACTCCTCCGACCTTGGCAAGAAGTTAAATTTCCTCTTGGGAAAAACATAAAAAATGCTTTAACCTTCACCAACCGCTGGGTAAATTCATGCTCTTTGCACAAGTCTATCCTCAGACAGGAAAGCAAACCCCAAACATTCATTCATGCTATCATCCCCACACCTGTTTTTGTTTTTGATGACTTGTAGTATTTTGTTCATAAAAAGAGATGTCAGTAATATAGTGCCAATGCAGTGAATTTAAAGTAGTTTCCTTGTGACAAGGCTTTAATAATTATTCTTGCTAAGAAATTTCCATTATTTGTTCTGAATTATATATACTAGTGTTTAAAAGATTTTTTTTATGTTTTTGAAAAGTCTCTTATGCTCCCCAAGGCTGTTTATTAGATCACAAATATGTGTAATAGTAAAACTAATTAATACTCTGAATGTTTCACTTTTGCTTTTGATCAAATATTTTCTCTCAGTGAATGTGAATATGTTTTTAATGTTCAAATATATGCTTTGTAAAGCACTGAAAAGTAGATTTATTGATCCAAGATTATCCAGTCTACATGTAATACAATCATTAGAAAACGTAAAGGGTAAACTAACCTAGCTCACAGTCTTGAATGGACACACATGACCCCTGTTCAAGATTTTGATCAGTCAACAGAACGGAAATGGCATAATTAGGGGAATTCAGGAATACTAATATCTTGACATCAAGGTCTTTATTTGGTGCAATAAGTGATATTTACTGTGAGCCTGGCACTGTCTGGCATTTGGTTTGGTTTCATAAAAAAATAATATTTATGAATTTTACCCTGAATCCCAGGCTTACCCTGTCAAATGGAGAAATTGCAATATCGATACAGAAATGCAAATATCCTTCAGCTTCAAGGAAGGTTGTTTTGGCTCTAAAGGTGACCTTCTTTAGCATCACCCTTTCCCACATGTTTGGCAACATACTGAAATAGAAATTAGAGATTCCAGCTCCTTTGGGGGAAGAATGTGTTAAGGAACATATAAATCGGCCTCTAAAACCCTGCTCCTTACTTTTGTTATCTAATCTGAACCAGAATATGTACAAAAACTCCCACAAAAACGGGTCGTAAACGTTTCATAAAAAAACGCTGGAAGAGCTTTAAGGGGACATCCATTGACTTTAATGGGAGGAATGATTGCCCATATCTAATAGAAATCGTCGCCTTTGGCTAAAGCGGTGTAAATTTGGATTAGACGGGGAAAACACAAGGCTTTCATTTGCTTCTTAGAAACCAACTAATTGACTATGTAGAAGAAGAGAGAAGAACAGGCAACTCAAGGGGCATAAAAACGACTTTTAAAAAAAAATTGTAGAAAGTGATGGGAGATGGATCAAACATAGATGTAATTTTAAGTCTTTTGAAAAAATTACACAGTGTGTGTTTCTGACCCTTAAAATTTGGTAGGGGGGAACAAAGTGAGCAGTTTTGAACATATGCTTAAAATCATGCACAACTTAATAAGATGATGATTCATACGACATAAATCTATTTTATTTTACATGGAACAAATGAATAGGCCCACTACATAGTAACTCCCAATGCAACACCTTTAAAAAAAAAAAAAAAAAAAAAAATTGTATGCAACTGCACAATGTTTAATTTTTTTCAGTAACTTTCCCTTTTTAGAGAAGAATTGTAAATTTAGGTGGATTTTAACACTGGTCCACTGGCACATGCCTTTGGAGTTGTGGCACATCCAAAGACAGATCCAGAGAGGAATGTGGCAAATGCTGCTTAAATTTTAAAAGCATTTGCAGATTGAACAGGGAACATAGAAATATGACAATTGTTATTTATGTCTTTATTATTTTATTGTATATTATGTACTTTGTCCCCACAAAAAACAACAACAAAAATTTCTGGTAAGAGTTATGAAGGGGCGGTCGTCCCAGTAACAAAAAAATATGTTCTCAGAAAAGTTTTTGCTAAATTTTCACCATTAATGTTATGAAATTACTTTATTGACGATCTCTACCAGTCAAAATGCATCATGAGGAGATAGTGTTACTTCTTGTTAAAGGTTCTTTTTTTATCTCTGAACATTCTGTATTTTAAACTAGTAGTAAGGGTGTGTAAAAAAAAAACGCTTGTAGGTCGCACATTTCAACTAATACCTTGGAACAAACTTCCTAGTTATTATCTTCTTGTTTGCTCATAGACAATCTTAAGCGGGGAGGGTATAGCGACATTACATAACAATTCAATATGTTATATACCGTTCGTCTTTCATTTAAGAAATAATGTATGAAAAACTTTTGGGATGTGAAAAGAATGTAATTAGAAAAGGAAAGAAAATTGCACCGCGTATATTGATGCGTAATTTTTTTTAAAGTCCAGCGGTGGCGCACCGCGTTTTATGAAGATGACTGTGACATTCGGTGGCGGATGAGGAAGCTTCAAAAAATATTAAGAAGACAAGGATGATGATGATCTATGTAGAAAAAAATATCACGTGTGGAGAAACTGTGATGTTGGTTTAAATGCTAACACTTTATAGCCTCCAGCTGAAAGGGAGGGCGAGAGTAAAACCTTACGTGAGATTAGCAGTGCACTTCTCCGTTTTCTTGATCAAGCAGGAGGAACGTGCATCATTGAAGGACCCCCTCATGTTGACAAGTACAGAATCCTCTGCTTTATATATTACAGACTCGAAAAGCAACACTTTATGCAGAGACATATACAGTTACTCCATGAAGTATGTTGCGTCCAACGGAAATAAAGTTTCCTTTTCCTCGTTTACCGTGATCATGTTTACCTGCCTTTCGTTCACTGTTTCATTCATGTAAAAACGTTTTGTGACTGCCGGTTGGTTTAACCGTTTGTAGGGAGCATGGCATGCTTAATGTCTCATCTAATTATCAGTATAACTTTAATTTCTTCTTTCTGCCGGTTGACAGCTATGTATAAGAACAGTGGGCGACGATCTAATACTTACCGGTTTATTTTTTTTTGAGGTAGTAACTTCTTGTTTAGCGTTTCCTATTCATCTATCATCGGCAGAGCAGGCATCTTAGCCTCATTATCGGCAGAGCGAGCGGCACGCACTCACTTGTGTACGTGTCGACGACAGCCATTTTTCAAAGATGAATATCCAAGGTCCTGCCCGGTAAGCACAAAACTGTCCTCGGGTTGGGCCCCGCTTGTTTGAACCATTGTTTAACGTGTTGAGGAAGAATAAGGAAGTGAGCTGAGTGCCTGGTTGAGGAGCAGGATAGAACGGGGTCCAGTCACTTAGAAACCCTCTGTTGTGGCTCTCTCCGAGCTCGGGTGAGGATGTGTCACGTTTGTTTAGGACCTGGGCAAGAAATATGGATAGTGTTGTTTTTTGCTGTGCTTGCTCTGTCAAGGCTTCGCTGTTGACCGGCCAATGTGTGGCGTGTTTCACCTTTGTGACAGTGGTGTTACAAAAATGGAGGAGGTTAAGAACATCGGTTGCTTCCTTTTATTCTGAGTTTATCTGCGCTTTAGCACTGCTCTTTTATCAATACGAACTCGGAATTTTGAATTTAGTCAAAATTTTTGGTGTTGCTTTTCTCGGAATGTTTATCAACCTCTTTTGGGGGTAGATGTAGCTTACACTATTAAACATCATACGCTGTTATTGCCTTTGTATTTGTTATGTTCATTATGAATTTTGTTTATATTTCTAGTTATGTACATACGCTATTTTAAGTCATCAAACTGTTGTACTAAAGACACATTCAGTTGATTTAGATTAATTCTTTTGAGTTGAATCTATTTGAGTTGTGGTAGCGCATTATATTTGATTATATGTAAAAACAACTCATGTCAATGATAAAATTTTGCTAGTCTGTTAATTGTGACTAACCTGGTTATCCTTAACATATATAAAGAAATATATCATTATGATAAGATTAGTTTTTTACTACTGTTTTTTATAATATATCTATATATTTTTCTTTAGCTGCTAAAAATATGAATACATCTCATAGTTTACATTATTTTAGATTTTTATTATTTTTTGATTAGATATTGATGTTTTATTATTTGTATATGTTGTGTTTTTATATTACAAAGCGTACACTATACTGTTTTTCAGTCAACCATTATATGAAATTTCAACTGTTTTCACCATTTACTTGTTTTACCAGTTTTGGATGCTGCCAGGACTTGGGTGACAGTGTTATGTACATTCTTAAACTAATGTGCTAATGTGTCAGTCGTTTTAATTGTTTGTTTTTTTTTTCTCATAATCTACTTTAGTGGCTTGTTGTTTAAAGTAGTTGTGTTCTTGGGTTTGTATTTTTCTTTTTATTGTGGTTGTTTTATCAGTTATGAGTGTAACACAATATATTTTTTTCACGTTTTTTTTCACATGTTGCTCACGGTTTGATTGTTATAAGCACATGCTGTTTATTGACTGCAGACATTTTCTCACTATCTTTTGTTGGCTTTGTCATTGATAATAAAAAAATTGCATAATTTATGGTTAAATGCATTACAATATTCAGCAGCCTGCTTGTATATACTTTAGATATCAAATTTAACGCCACTTTATTTTTTCATAATTGGTTATGTTAACTGTAGATATAACAACTCTTTCACTTGGAGCAAAGTTACAAATAATAGCAGGATTGATCAGGTAGATTTTCTGTATTGTTTGAAAACATACTTAAGAGTGACTGGGGCCAGAAAATCTTTCATGAGAATAGGTAACGTGGACATTTAGTTTGCATTTGATTCTTTCACCTGTCTATTGTGTTACTAGGTTTAATAACCATGAAGAATTTTCTATATCTGAATACAATTTTTGTTACTAATTTCAATAGCCGATATTTTTGATGGGAGGTAAGAAGCTATTTGTTTGCTTTAATTGTTCACAACTGGATCTAATCGCCACCTTTTGATTGACTATTCACTGATTGTTTGTTAGCAGAATATGCTTAGGGTGATCATATATGCCTATATTTTTTGTTTAGATAGTGTTTCCGTGCAGGGTGGCCGTTTGTTTCAGAGTCCCTAGTACGTGTCTGGGTGTTGTTGTTCAGTGTGGCTGGGATGGCCCCTGTTTTTACGTCATTGTGAACTTGTATATTACTTTGGGTATTTTTTATGTGTCATTATTTGTGTGTGTGTGTGTTTATTATTTTCAGTGTCCCAGAAACATCTCAGAAGAGAGACTACAGTGTTTGTTGTGAAATGTATTCTGCCACTGATTTTATTAAAGGTATTGCACAAAATTTATATGTTAGCATATTAAAATTGATGCGATTGCAGGATTTAAACGTGTTTTTACCCAGGTTTCAGTCACATTTCCCAACAGACCATTTAAATTACATCATTCTTGCCCATATCTGAGATTTCATTTTACATTTTTTTTCTAACCAACTGACTTTTATCCCCCACACAAGGGTTTCTACTCGCAATGGTTCCAACAACAAGCCAACATAATGTGTTCATTGGGTCTCTCGTCGAACTAAGTCGTAGATTTTAGCTGATACCATTCATTATTTTGGACTTGTAGCCCTATTGTCGTCACGACATTACATGTCTTTTCATCCTGCACCATCATTAGATCATTGCATTTTCTCTAGATTGAGGCCAGATCTTTTCTTTGCTCCTCTACATTTTTGAATAATCTTTGGTTTTCACATGTGTTGCTAAATGAATAAACAAAAATATAGAGTGACTCTGGTTCTTGGAACAGGTTGTAGTTAGTGCGCACACCTGTGATCATCATAGATTTGAAGCAGTGGGAGGCCACTAACAATGTCAATGCATCTTGCTTTTTCACCTTGGTATTACTTATTTTGTTGACTCTTCCTCCCCGTTGACAAGGTTGAGCTGGTATCATAGTTTTTTTTTTGGTCATCATAGCTTGTTATCGTTGGAGCTTAATCCTAGCAATGGTCTCATGCGTGTAGTCCCACAATTGTGTTATTTCAGGAATATTAGCACATGGATTTAACATGCGCCCTGGTTTTCATGTGATGAACCGTAACAGCCCCAACTGCACGGAACCACCACACGACAATGGCATCCTGATATTCTTGTGGGGAAACAGAACTTCCTTGATGGTAAACGGGCAGACACACCTTTTACACCGGCTGGGGCAGTAGGTCTCTCTACGAGAGGTCTTGACACGATTTTGTGAGTCTGGTACATTGTATGGGCATTATTGTAGTTTTGTCTCGCCTGTAAAGGTCTGGTGGCCCTAGTGGCACACTTGGTTCGGACTTCTCGGATGGTTGTCTGATAGTAGTATCAGCTAGTGGAATAATTGTCTGGTTTTGAATTTGCAATAGTTGCTGACCGTTAATATTAGTGCTCAATTCTGAAAAGTTATTATTCAGGCCGACAGTTGAGGGTAGGCTTTGCTATTTAATGGCTATGCGTTTTCGTTGACTCGAGATTTGCTTAAAAGTTAATGGATATATCCCAATTTAGTTAAACAAACGTTTTACTGTATTTTTTTTTTTTGTTGCTTATAGGTTGTCCCAAACACATTAAACATTTCCACTTACTAAATCAGTTATGAATGAGTAAGCTGTTTTACATAGTCAGTCCTCGTGTTCCTTATAGCGTCACAATGTTCCTGTGAGTTTTTTCGACATTAGTTCGAGTTGTCAGGTAATTAGTACCAATTACTGGTTGCTTCCTATGGAGTCTTTGTGATAATTGTGGGCCTCCTAATGGAGCAATCATTTTCCGTTATCCCTGTTTCGTCGCTCGAGTGTTTGGGGGCCCTCAATCCAGCTGAGATCTTTAATTTTTTCTAAACGTTCAACCTGACAAATTCGAATTGTACGCTCACCTCATTCTTTCACATTCCGAAACCGGTTAGGACTGTCTTTCTACGTGTGGAAACATAAGTATATTCTCGATGTTAAATTTTTAATTATATCGGTTTTATATTTAAAAAAAAAATGTTGCGTAAATTAAAACAAAGGAAAAACAAACCTTGCTAAGGTTCTTGTATTAACTAATTACATTTCTTTTGTTTGTGTCACAGAGATGAGTATTTAGTATGATAGATTTGTGAACATCCATGAGATATATCATGAGTAACATCATGCTATATTGTGTGACCCTGTTGCTTATGCTCTGGTGTGTACACCACTGCATTAGATTATTAGCTCCTCTATCTGATTGAACAATTGTTGCCTGTCATTAACTGCATCCCACAAATTAGGTCAGAATCACGGGAAACAGTGTTTTTGGTGTGTTATCGGATGGACACTCGACGAAACTACTTGATGTTTTAGACTGAAAGAGAGGCAGCCGCTGTTTGTCATCTTCAAGAAAGCATGAGCAGTCCTTTATTCCGTGTCTCAAGGTGGAAAATGTGGCTCCTCGACGTTCAAGGGAATACCAGTAAGAATTGTTGTTGCGAAATCAACTGATATTTGAACGCTACAGCAGCTCTTCTGATCGATCTCTGTCCTACAATCAGCTTCTGGTCCAAAATCATAGAGCAACACGTCTATCATGGATTCTAGTGAGCGTTTCCGTGTTCTTTCATTTCCTTAAAATTTTAACATTTATTGCTCACATCTTATGGCATGTGTTGTATATTTGATGCGAAATGTCTCTTCAAGAGTCTAACATGCACTGTGGAATGTGCGTATGTGCAATCCACAATGTCTGATCTTTTAACAGTCGCCACATATTAGTACATAATATATATTGATAGTATTTTAATTCTATCCCTTCTGTCAACCACCTTTTTTCCTGTCATTTACTTGGTGATCTACTGCTTTTGGTGTACTCTCTGCTTTGTCTTGTTCTCACTGTCCTGTTTTTAGCTGTTTCTCTCCTACCTGTGTTTTTTCCCTCTCGCTATATTGTTTTGCTATACAGCAACTGCTTTGAAGTTGTTCCATTTCTCCCAGCTATCTTCTGTTTTTTAGGTGTTTTGTGGGATGTGTGTGATTGTGTGGTAAATGCTGGTCTGATTTCTCCTGGCTTTTCCCCACTCATGCCACTCTCTTATAATAGTTTTCGTTGCCACCAGTATTTTTGTATCCTCGCATTTCATGGGACAGCAACAACAGGAGCACTAGAGCAGAATATTTCTTCTGGTCAGTATATACATTTGCAGATCTCACGATTTCCTGACCAGAGGTTATGCCATACATGAGATTCGATTAAGAGTGGTTGTCGAATAGGCTATAAATGATTTTGTGTGGGAGAGTTCAAGAAACCAATCACAGCACGTTATGGTGTTTGAACCAGAGCTGTCTTTATCCAGAAGCCCTGAGAGAAAAACCTTCGTCATGTAGTTTATTTTTGGTCGTTCCACGTTTTAACCCGTCATGCCAACACATCTTTCTAAACAACAGACACCAGGACAAAAGCAATTAGCAAAATTATGACAAGCTCAAACAAATGCAAATTTTTGTCATCAGTTGCACCCAATATCCTTTGACGATAGTTTCGCGTCTCTGCCAATTTGAACATGTTTCAGAGTCAAATCATCTGATTGTTGAGTTACTAATTGAAACCGTTACTGCTCGTTGTTTGTTTTACACAGCGGGTGTCCCAAATCGAAACTTATTCCATCATTACTGAATTATCTTATTAATGTAATAACACACAGTATCAGATTTTAAAACCGACTGATGTCATGAAGACAGTAAAGTAGTGGATTTATGAGGATGAAATCATATAATCATTTGAAAAGCCGAGACAAAGCTCGTGCCCTACATACTTATATGGGCCTTCTTAAAGTTAATAATAATGTAAAAGTATTTATTTAAATTTATAATAATATCATGAACATAGGACTCATAGTGAGCACTATAGACATATAGGTGTCATTGTTGCGTGCTTATTCGTATCTGCCATTTTTGTTGTTTCTATATCCTGATTTATTAAAAGTGGCCCAATGGTTCTGTGTTTTAGGTAAATATTTTTAAAAGAAATTGTGGTCAATGCTAGGTTATAAGTGTTCCAGTTTGTATTTGCTTTCTTGGGGCTTGTTTTTTCATCTTCCAACCCTCACCGGTTGACAGGTTTCAATGCCATGTACCTTACACCCCAGAAACGGCCCCTGAACTCGTGTCAGATAGCCAGAGGGGTCCATCACCACAACACGATATGTTCCGCGGTAGCTTCACCAAACCATTTTCGGACATTCCTCGGTGCTGTTTTGCCCCCCAATTAACCAAAATGAGAATTTGTTGAGCGTAAGCAGAGCTGTGATGAGACCCCCATGCCCCAGAGTTCTCTTCTGGATTTCCGTTGTCTGGACCGTTTAGTACATAGCTGCGGATAGTGGTGAAATCATAGGTGGATTGGATTTAGCTTGGCTTTAAGGACAGGATGTATCAGTTATGCAATGAAGAGGCTCTCTATTGTATGGTGAATGTGCTTGTCAAGATACTCGCAAATTTTAAAGCTAATTATTCAATTAGCGGTTAGGCTTAGCGTTGTTAGCTATCAATTGTGTACTGACACTAACCGTAGTTCAGACTGCGTACTGAGCTCAGCTCGGTCTTCCCCTCAGAAACGGACAGGAGTTGGTTAGTCTGGTTTTTGTTGACGGTTTCCCAGACGAGTTTCCTGTGTTTTTTTTTGTGGTTTTTTTGGACTATGTATTTGGCAGTTACTTATTGTCATGAACAGTAAAACCAATTTTGTCAGTGGCAATTAGTTATTTTATTCCAAAGCCTGGGATCCTTTTTTTTAAAGGATAATAGTCATACCAAAAATGAAAAATTTTATCTCACCTTAAGGCCAGGCAAAGTCATGCTGAGTGCGTTTGTTTTATGTTGAACAGAACAGATTTCGATAAATTTAAAATTACATCATCTTGAACTCACCAATGGATTCTCTGGTCATATGTGAATCGGAGATGCCGCATCAGACTGAGAGAGTCAAACAGCTGTTTGTATAAAAATGTCACAATCCTCCACCAAGTAACCCATTTCACAAATCGCCCAATCTATGTAATGAGTATATTGTCTAAATTAACACAAAGCCAGTCGTTTCTGCAAGAATACAATTTTCCATCATTTATTAGTATGGCCTCAGGTGAGTTTCTCTCTTATATGGCTTTTTCTCCTTTAAAAAAAAAGTTGTGTCATCTGATGATCAGTGTATCAGAATTGGCGTACTGTGATCAAGCACTTGGTTTAGAATCGCAATACAATCCAAAACATTTACTACACAAGCAGTTTGGTGGACTGTGAATAACATCTGTTTGGACTTCCGTTCTCATGAAGCACCCCATTCACTGCCACGTGGCTCCCTTGGAGCAAGTGATGCTAGATTTCTCAGAATCTGTTCTGATGAGAAAACAAATGCATCTTGATGGCCGGAAGTGAGTGGTACATTTTTCAGAAAATGTACCTTTGTTGTTTAAGCTTACTTCACTAAGGCATCAATAACAATGCATGTGAAAGTCCAAGTCAAAGAATAAACCAAAAGTGCCATAGAAAGTGCTTATTCCTGATTCGTGTATCATGTTTTTTTTTTTTTTTTTGCTTGTGCTTATGAATATTGCAGTTTTTCAGTATGTACAGTAGGCCTTGTATCGTCACGTTGAAGGTTTATTTTTATCGTCGAGATTAGTCTATGCTGCACTCATTAAGTCATGTCTGTTTTAGTTGGAATAACATTTGTTTCTGAAATGCGTTTTTGGAGTTTTATGTAGAATAGTTTCCTGGTGGAAGCAAGCAGCAAAAAGATGACTTTGGAACCCCTTAATGCAATTTTGTTGTCTTCAGCCGTATAGATTAGAAAATCGTGCCCGCTGTTTATGCAATTAGCTGCTCGTACTTACTTTTTATAGCAACACACATATGTATATCTGCTTCAAGATTGGCAGTTAAAACTTTATTTACTAAAGGAGTGAGAGAAAAAGCCCTCTATATGTTAAATGAATAATCAAATGTGAGTGAGCTATTTTGTAAAAGTACTTATTGTCAGCGACAGCCTGATATAAAACCGAGAGATTTGTATGTGTAGGTATTGTTAAAGCGCCAGGGCTCAAATCTTTCGATGAATGTCACAGAGATGTTGGATTCAAGGTCAAAAACTGTAGCAGGACAGGCGGGTGGGACAGTTGGTCTTTTTATCGGTGTGATGTTATTGGAGTAATGATGACGGATTGGACTGTCTCCGCCTCTTTGAGCCCCTGAGGGTTTGTCTGGCTTTCCCTTCTCTCATTAACTCAGCCACGATGGCTTCAACATCCATGTTTCTGTAGACTTCACACTCACGTTTATTCCCTTATTCCTCATGCATGACCAAATGACTTGTTTGATGAGTAAGTTAAGCATATTCTCAAGCTTTCCTTTTCCAGCTTTAAAAATTTTCATTTAAACGTACAAGCTATCTTAGTATGAATGTCTGCAAAACCAAACCTGCCGCATCTGATCCAGATTTAATACTTTACTGATGTCAACATCATCAAATAATGCTATGGTATATTTTAAAACACACAGGAAATATGAATTATCACACATATGGAGATTAACTGTTGTGCTGGATCAGAATTTGAAATAGGAATCGTGTGGAAGACATTTAGTCATTTGACACTGTCCTAAGGTTAATATTTTTTAAAAAATAGTTTTAAAGTAAAGGGACATGGATCAAGTCTGCTTTAATTCACATCATGGCTTCTAAACTCAAAGCGTGTTCAAACAGAGCAGCATTCGTCTCCTTTACAAGATACGCCCTTTCAGAAGGAAAGACTACAGCAATGTTCTGGCAGTGCTTTAAGGGTTTTTTTTAATATAAAAACAAGGGCCGAAATTTTCTGCTCTTTAAAACTCATGGGGGTGCAAAAGGAACTTTTAGATCAATTCTAAAAATTTTTCACTGTCCGATTTTTTCAAAACCGCAAATAATACCTTAGGGGAAAATTTGTTGGTAACCCATTTTTAAACCTTGTTATAAAAAGAAAGGTCATCCCCTCTTGGGGGGGCAAGAACCTGAGGGGAAAAGGGTTTTTTTGGCAATCTAAACTGGAAAAATTTTTTGAAGAAAATTCGCAGAGGGGGTGTGACACATAAGTTTAGATTGTGTTTTTGTACTGGTTTGCTCTATAGTTGTAATGGTTTGGTCGGTGTGTTTTTTTTTATGTGGCCTTTTTAGTTTGTAGTTTATGGTTTCTTTCCTTTGTTTTTTTGTGAGTTCTTACCTGCCCCTACCCAGTTTTAGGTTTTTATGTTTTGCTGTAACCCCAGTGTTTTCCCAGTCCCTTTTTGTCAGCTCTACATTGTGCAACATTGTTTGATGATCTTATTCTCTGTTTTCTTTGTTTCTGTTTTCTTTTTAAAAACAATATCTTTCATGCTGGTATCAGCTACATTTGGAATCCAGTGCACACTAGTTATTGAGTTCCCATTGTTATACCATTAGTTGTAACCCCCCCAAATGCTTTTCTTCAAATCTATTTAAGTTTCTTCTGAACATACGTTAGAGTTAGTATATAATAAACATCAATTCAGAGTGACAGTCTAGTGGAAACAGCCGTAAAATGAGAGTGGATGTGAAGCATAACATATAAAC
>NW_024879140.1:378496-426796 GCF_018340385.1 Cyprinus carpio | reverse complement strand
TCCCATTTCTGGACTTTTCTCCCTTCAGTATTTGTTTCAAACAGCATGGTTGCACCATTCAAAAAAAGCAAAAGACTGAGAGAAGGTAAATAAACTGTAACTGAAAACTAAAAGAATTTAAATAAATAAATAATTCAAATTAAAAGACGAAAAGAACAAACATGATAGAGAACCAAGCAGAGAATCGAGCTTGTCAAAGTGAAAACCAAATTTTAAAGTCAAGTTTTTTGGATTAGTAATAATGTAAAGAATGTTAATAGATAAGACATTATCTGACATTAAATTATTGAAAGTCAGAAAGTTCCCAAAAGAACCATTATTTTCTTTTAACATTTTTTTTTTCTTTTTTTTTAAGATTACTAAAGGTTCTTAATGGTACCATAAATGCTAGTAAAGTACCTTTATTTTTAAGAGTGTAGGTTGTCGAAATAACATTCCAATTCAGAATTAAGTACAGTGATATATGTCTTTTCATTGGCTGAACTTACTAAATCCATTTTCAGATTCCATTTGATCAATCTATATTCCACATTGTGTCTAAGAAAACTATGGGACAGGTTTATAAACACTATAAATCCGTATAGGATGAAACATACACCTTGAAATGCCTTGGCTAAAAAAGGTCAAAGCCCCATTTGCCATGGTGGATTATTACTGTTTGTTTAGGATTACACTTTGAATATATTATATAACCAATTTTTAACCCATACCAGCAGAATCTGTCTACAACAGATACCAGCACCTACACAGAAATACAAACTGACCGGGGTGGTGATGGGACAGTGAATAGCTTCACAGCTAGAAGGTGGAAAGTTGGTGGTTCCAAAGAGATCATCGATTTAATAAGTGTGCTTTGGGACAAAAACAACGTGGACATCAAATAGCATTTTATACAAATACATAATTTGAAAAACTGAAACCATCCTCCCTTTTGATAACACGTTCCATACACCCATAAAAAAAAATTATTAATCTTATTTGCATTGATGGTGCCAAGAACCTTTAGCATACATGGAACCTTTCCATTGCATAAAAGGTTCTTTATAGTGAGAAAAGGTTCTTCAGAGTATTGAAATATTCTTCACACACACACACACACACACAAAAAAAAAAAATTCTATAAACTGTTAACAAAATGGTTCTATGGAACCCAAAACAGTTCTAATGCATTTCTACAAAAACTCCACTTGAACCTTTATTTTTAAGAGTGTACATTATGTTAATGGTATAGATAATGAACATTATTCTGAAATGTTCTAGAAAGAAGCTGGAAGGAAATAAAGGATAAATAGGAAGACTTACAACAACAAACAATGAACAGATACTCTAATGGTTATTTTAGAAAACTACATGTGCTGTTTCAACTTTCCTATAAGATGGAATTTCAATAGCAAGTGGCAATCGTCTTTGTTCAGTTGTGACCTGACAAGCCCCCATGAAAATGGTTTTAAATTACAACATACGCGAATAACCTGTGAAAAGAGGTGAGCCGAATAACAGCAATTTTATCAGCATGGTTCCTTCTCCGCAGTTCTTCTCAGAGACATTATTGCAGTAAAGAGAATGTGGCAGAGAGAGTGGACTTGGCAGGTGGCCCCATCTGAGCAGAGAAAGGGTGGCAGGGATGCCCATCCATTGAGATGAAAGCCACTGCTTTACTGATTAAACTTCTCAGGTTTCAGTTCAGTTTCAGTGATGCCACGTCAATTACCCACAACTCTTTCCACCACCTGCTGTCTTCTATCCACAAATTGCTTGTAATTAATGCAATTTTCTTCGTCAGGCACAATAAGGGTTGAGCTGAGGAAGCCTCACATCATTAGCTAACACTCAGAGAATTGGACAGTGGATTTAGGTAACGTGCCCTTTGTGACTTGATTTGCTATTCAGTCCTACTGTGTTGCCTAAATGCTGAACAAAAGTAATTTAATCAGTCGAACACACTTTGATCGTTTTTTTTTTTTTCAGCTCTTTGTTGTTAGACGCTGACCTAAAACCTGTATTGATTTTGAAGCTGATAACTGTTATTTTGCCACATTGTAAAATGGGCATCACAGATGTTTAGCATCTTGCGTTTTAGAATGATATGTTAAACACATTGATCACAAGCTTATTGATCTTGTTTGATTAGTTTTCCCAACAAAGCAAAGCAAAAGGTACTTGCACGTAGTGTTATATTTAAATGAGCAGAGGTGGGTAGAGTACCCAAAAACTGTACTCAAGTAAAAGTAAAAGTAAAAGTAAAAGTACTAGACTGAATAGTTACTTGAGTAAGAGTAAAAAAGTATCGGATAAAAAAACTACTCAAGTAGTTAGTTACTAGTTACTCTGGATCATATACTGAATATTTATAGTCTATTTTTATTTAGATATATAGATAAAATTTATGTAATGTGTGTATGTGTATGTGTATGTATGCATGTATGTATATATACAGTACAGGTCAAATGTTTTTGAAAGAAGTCTCTTCTGCTCATCAAGCCTGCATTTATTTGATCAAAAATACAGAAAAAAACAGTAATATTGTGAAATATTATTACAACTTAAAATAATAGTTATCTATTTGAATATACTTAAAAAAAAAAAAAAATATTCCTGTGATGCAAAGCTGATTTTCATCATCATTACTCCAGCCTTCAGTGTCACATGTAACATCCAGTCTATCACATGATCATTTAGAAATCATTCTAATATTCTGATTTATTATGAGTGTTGGAAACAGTTCAGCTGTCTAATATATTTGATGAATAAAAGGTTAAAAAGAACTGCATTTATTCAAAATAAAAAAAAAATTCTAATAATATATATTCTAATAATATTTTTTCTTTAATATCACTTTTTATCAATTTAACACATCCTTGCTAAATAAAAGTATTGATTTTATTTTAAAAAAAGAAAGAAAAAAAAAAATACTGACCCCAAATTACTGGACCAGTAGTGTATATTGTTATTACAAAATATTTATATTTTAAAAACATAGCTTCTTTTTTTTTTTCTTTTTTTTATTCATCAAAGTATCCTAAAAAAAGTATCACATGTTTCTGAAAAAATATTAAGCACCAGAACTGTTTCCAACTTTGATAATGAATCATCATATCAGAACGATTTCTAAAGGATCATGTCATAATGATCCTAAAAATTCAGCTTTGCATCACAGAAATAAATGATAATTTAAAGTATAATAATTTTAAAAACAATTATTTTAAATTGTAATAATATATCACAATATTATATTTGTTTTCTGTATTTTTGATCAAATAAATGCAGGCTTGATGAGCAGAAGAAACTTCTTTCAAAAACATTAAAAATAGTTATAATGTTTCCAAACTTTTGACCTGTACTGTATATATATATATATATATTATATATATATATATATATAATATATATATATATATATATATGTGTGTGGGTGTGTGTGTGTGTGTGTGTGTGTGTGTGTGTGTGTATATATATATATATATATATATATATATATATATATAGGTATATATATCATCAGCCTTTACTCCAGTCATCAGTGTCACATAATCCTTCAGAAATCATTCCAATATGTTGATCTACTATCAATAATGTTCTTTTTAGCTTTCTATCCATCAAATAACCCTAAACAAAATGTCACATGTTCCAAAAATATTAAGCAGCAAAATTGTTTCCAGCACTGGTAATACATCAATATATTACAATTATTCTGATTTGCATCACTGAATTAAATTATATTTTAAAGTATATTAATTATGTATTATATATGTATAAATAACCTCTGACACAGAAAAGAGTGAAAACTCCTCACACGACGGCTAAGCTACCGAACATCTGAACATAACGAACCAAATGCACATTGACGGATCTTCTTTTGTCTGTTCCGCAAAATGTAAACAAATGTATATTTCTGCAAACGTAAATATTGTGGAAAATCAATATTAATTGTGTCTAGGCGAAGGCATTCCTCCTGGAACAGAGCTAACGCGGGTTTGGAGGGTATTTATTTCATACTCTGTAAAAGCATATTTAATGTAAAAATAATATTTTATTTAATGTATAAGCAGGGGAGTCATGCACTCATTATTTTTGAGGGGGCACGAGTGGGGGGTGGGGAGGTCGTCATGTGACACACAGGAGCTACAAAAGCATATTGGCAAATTATTATTAAGCATTATTTATTTATGTTCATTTTTATTAGAAACATTCCCAGACGCATGAACTATATCATTAAATATCTTGATTCTCACCTTCATAGATTATGTTAGATAATGCGATGGTCAAAGTAGCCTAGTAATGTAATCTATAAACCATGCATAAAAACCTGTCTGTTTACTTAAGTAACAGATATGGGTGTCATGCCATAACATATTTTTAATACGACTGACTTCATATTAAATGTGAATTTAACATTGAAAGTTAATGTGATATAAAAACGGCTACTAATCTCTCATTGTACAGAAAGCGCAAAGAACATTTACATTATCAAAGAACATTTTCACTGACAGTCTAGAGTTCAATCACTCTCAAAAACTCCGATTAAAATCACTGAAACTGTTAACACTGTGAAATCAATATCTTATTTATAGATTTGTACACACATCTGCACTTTGTTGTTTCTGACTAGAGAATTCTCCAGAAAGAGGTATTCAGTCAGCGAGCGAGTGAAGGAAGCACCCGGATTTTAGCGATGACTCATCTGAACACCTCTGATTGGTTAATGCATATATTCTGATAAGCTCAACAGAATCTTGTGTGATTGGTTATAATGCGCAGCGCTGTAAAAACGCGTCTGTCTCTGGCTCAGCGCCAGCCAGCGAACGCAGATTTGAATTTAGCAGCTGATGATATGACTCGCTGAACGTTCTCACGCCGGTGTGATTATATCAAATATAGAAAATATTAATCGGCTATTTTTTTTTTTCTGGCTCCCCTCTGTTATAAGTTACACGTACAACAAACTAATGTCATAGTGGTATCGTGAACTGTAATCGAACGTAAGTTATACCTGTCGAACCATAGACAGCACACGCTGTGTTCATCTAATACAGATCTTCATCGCTAGCAAACAATAGCCTTTGCTTATCTGCTTTCGATTGCAGATCCAAAGCCACGTCTTCAGTGCTCTTCTTGATGTTCATAAACTTTCTGTTACAACTCTGAGTGGACCGCTTCAGACGGCTCAGCGCGCGCGGCAGGGAACTTAACGAATCATTCAAACTGATTCACGAAACAATTCACTGGTTTGATCAAGCCTTGACTTGCCTTGAACACAATTGACTCAAAAGAATGAATCATTCGCGAATGGGCATCGCCCATTGCCCAGAGAAAATTAGAATAAACTGAAGCATTTCTAACTTATATTGCATTAAGATAAAGTAACGAGAGGAGCGTGGCCCACAGTAACGAAGTAAAAGTGAAAGTGAAAAGTGAAAGTGACGTGACATTCAGCCAAGTATGGTGACCCATACTCAGAATTCGTGCTCTGCATTTAACCCATCCGAACAGAACACACAAAAAACACCCAGACCGGACACACACTGTGAACACACACCCGGAGCAGTGGGCAGCCATTTTATGCTGCGGCGCCCGGGGAGCAGTTGGGGGTTCGATGCCTTGCTCAAGGGCACCTAAGTCATGGTATTGAAGGTGGAGAGAGAACTGTACATGCACTCCCCCCACCCACAAATTCCTGCCGGCCCGAGACTCGAACTCACAACCCTTCGATTGGGAGTCCGACTCTCTAACCATTAGGCCACGACTTCCCCAAAAAATGTACTTAAGTAAGAGTAAAAGTACCCATCTTTAAATATACTCCAAAACTATTAGTTACCCAAAAAATGTACTCAAGTAAATGTAACGAAGTAAATGTAACTCGTTACTACCCACCTCTGACGGCCCCGTAGTATAATAGAAAAATAATGCACACCCGAGGTGGTGATGCTGCCACGAAGCGAAGCGGACACCACTGCACACACCACTGAATTTTAAATTGTTCATAGAATAATAAATGTTCATTTGTTCTGTTTTAATCATATATACATGCATGCATTTTTTCATTATATATATATACATATATAGATAGATAGATAGATAGATAGATAGCCTATCTGTTTTCGATTCAATGTAAACACTATGCTTTGGCAATGCATTGTAACAACTGTCATGCCAATAAAGCACATATTGAATTGAATTGAATCGAGAGACAGAGAGAGAGAGAGAGAGAGAGAGAGAGAAAAAAAAAAAAAAAGAGAGAGAGAGAGAGAGAGATTAAATTAAACGCGTGTGAATATGTGCGTCTGTGTGCCTCTCAGCAGTGTTCAGCAGCAGCGTCTACTAAAAGCGAATCCTTAAAGGGTTAGTTCACCCAAATATTAAAATTATGTCATTAATGACTCACCCTCATGTCGTTCCAAACCCGTAAGACCTCCGTTCATCTTCGGAACACAGTTTAAGATATTTTAGATTTAGTCGGAGAGCTTTCTTGTCCCTCCATTGAAAATGTATGTACGGTATACTGTCCATGTCCAAAAAGGTAATAAAAACATCATCAAAGTAGTTCATGTGACATCAGAGGGTCCGTTAGAATTTGTTGAAGCATCAAAAATACATTTTTGGTCTAAAAATAACAAAAATTACGACTTTATTCAGCATTTTCTTCTCTTCCGGGTCTGTTGTGAGTGCGTTCACAACACTGCATTGACACCACTGACGTAAGACGCTGCTGACGTGTTATCTTTGTTATTGGGCGCACCAGAAAACACGTCAGCAGCGTCGTACGTCAACAGTCACAGCAGTCGAGTTCACAACAGACCCGGAAGAGAAGACAATCCTGAATAAAGTCGTAATTTTTGTTATATTTTTGGACCAAAATGTATTTTCGATGCTTCAACAAATTCTAACGGGACCATCTGATGTCACATGGACTACTTTGATAATGTTTTTATTACCTTTCTGGACGTGAACAGTATACCGTACATACATTTTCAATGGAGGGACAGAAAGCTCTTGGACTAAATCTAAAATATCTTAGAAAAAAAAGAGTACCATAAAAGGGTGTTTTGGTTTTAAAATGTTTTTGGTTAAAACTATATATGAAAATAAATTAGCACTAATTATAGACATATATATACATACACAAACAAATAACTCACATTAATTATTACTTAATCCATCCCATCCAATCCAGACTCACAATCCATCCATTATTGATGCTGTTGTAAATGTTGATGCAGAGTTTATGGGATGTTCTATTGTTTCAGCTGCCTTCTTCTTCTTGTCCACAAATTCCATGGCTCTTTTCACCCAAGGCATTAGTGGATTGGCACAAATTAAATGACCACTGACTGTTTTAAATCTGTAAATACATAAACTGCAACAGTTTAGCATAAAAATACAACAAAATATACAAATGTACATATGCTTATTTAATTTAAACTGTATATAAGTAACATAAAAGGGTTTGTTTTGGTATCAGAATTTAATGGGTAAAAATTATCAGTGCAAACAATAAGAAAAAAAGAGAACCCACTCAATGGCATCAAAATGACAGACATCTGCTTTATGTATCTTGTAACTATGGATCTCTTCCTTGTGGAGAAAAGTTTCTGATATCTTCAAACAAGGGCAAAATAAATGGCCAATCGCTACAAACAACCAAAGAAAAAAATTAACAACTTTTTGAGTCAAGACAATTTAACTGAAATAACGTCTCAGGTTACGAATGTAACCATGGTTCCCTGAGTAGGGAACGAGACACTGCGTCCTCTAGGGGTCGCTTTGGGGAGCACCTCGTCGTGACCCGTGTCTGAAGCATACATTGAAAAAACACCAACGAGTTGGCCGGTGACAGCCCGTGACGTCACTACCGGTGCAATTATGAATAAATAGGCACCAGGAGAACACGTCATTCACTTCTTCCTCTGAAGCTTGCATCCGAAGCATGGCAGGGAGCTAGAGGCTGCAGTGTCTTGTTCCCTACTCAGGGAACCATGGTTACATTCGTAACCTGAGATGTTCCCTTTCAAGAGAACTTCGAACTGCGTCCTCTAGGGGTTGCTATGGGGAACAGTATATCCCCACGCCGCCATGCTGAGGGGATTGCAGGCCAGAATCACGGGGAACACTAAGTACCAACTCTACAATTTCCATGGGAGTTGCCCCTGGGACATTAGAGGGCTGTCCGTGACATACCCCTTATGGCCAAAGGCCTAGGGTACATACCCAACTTAATTGTTAGGGCCTCAGCCTGGGGTAGAGCTTTTCAGAAATTTCAGAAAGTGCGCAAAGACTTGACGTGCACACTTTAAATACTGTTCTGGGGGGGGGCACTCTGATAGAGCAGCTCATAGATGGAATCTATGGAAAAGGGGAGTGCTGCTAAACTACCATAAGAACCAACCAAATAGCCCCTCATGCTGAGGGAAGCGATGCTTGAAGTGTATAAATAAATACACACTGGCTGAGTGGAGCCCACCCAGCCAACATTCTACCATGGGGCCATGTGGGCCCCATATAGGCCGTAAATATGGGGCCTACATGGGTTTGTCCCATGGGTTCCACGTGGGCCCCATCTGAATTAGCCCATATGAATCTCATATGGGGCCTGACTGGGGCTAATGTGGGGCCAACTGGGCAACACACATAAGACCCATATTGGTCCCACTTATGACCCAGCCAACAAAACAATGGTGGGGCCTGACTGGGGCTAACGTGGGGCCCAACTGGGCAACACACATAAGACCCATATTGATCCCACTTATGACCCAGATAACAAAGCAAATGTGGTGCCAATGTGGGCCCCATATGGGCTGTAAACATGGGGCCTAGATGGGTTTGTCCGCGGGTTCCATGTGGGCCCTGTATGAATTAGCCCATATAAATCTCATATAGAACCTAAGTGGGGGCCCAACTGGGCAACATTCATAATCATATGTCTGCTTACAATATACATCTGCTTGAATATTCCACTGTTCATTTTATCTACAAAATCACAAAACATTAAAATGTGCAATTAAAAAAAAAAAAAAAAAATCAGATATTAAAATGTAAAAGTTCAGTATATCAAATACTTTATTATAATTCAGACATTTTCAATAAAACTTCAAGTTTTTGTAAAATGTTAAACACCAAGATTAGCAGTTTTATTTTAAAACAGGTTGATACTATCCCAACGGATGGTTTTACATAACCAAACTTATGTAATATTAAAAAATATTACTAATAAAAACATGAAAACAGTCAAGAAATGAAAACTTTGACATTACGTACCCTCATGTTACTCCAAACCCATTAGGGATGTTCATTTCGGTTATTTTTCCAAACCGACAACCGACGCTCGTTAACCGATTATTAACCATTAACCAACAATATTATTTTAAATTAGAATTGAATTAAATTAGAAGTGTCTGTGACCCATTAAAATACTAACATTTGTTTCCCGGGGAATTATTTTTACATGCACAAAAAGCAACAAACAACTGAACATGAGGATTCACATGGTCTTCACATCACACACCTGCTTCGCTTCTGCGAGCAGAGAAAAACTTAATAAAGCTAGGCTAAATATAGCAAATAAACACAGGCCTATACGAGAAATATATTTTTACTTGAATAATAAATTATGAAAATGAATGAAAAAATGCAGAGTTTGGTTCATTTTTGTACTGCGCGAAAGGAAATGGACAGCAGAAAGCGACATCCTATTTTTCTTTTAGGCTTATTTTACGCACAAAGATTTGCTTTTAATTGTGAATGTACACAAATAAAGGCAAACCGTTTACAGTTCTGATTATCTTTATGACTAAAAGGAAAAGTTGCTTCTGTTAGAAGGGAAAAACTCAAGTGATTGTGCTGGTGCAGCATGCGTGCACAAAGTTAAGCTTTGCTACTTTGACAATGCAGCCTGTATATTATCATAATAAAATACAGTCAGTCAAACGCATGGAGAAAAAAACCACACTGCTCAGTTAAAATATGTAATAAAATCTGTGCTGTTAAGTGTTATCACCGCACCGCCATGATGTTATGCAAAAACATTTTGTTTTACGTGGATATTGTAACGTGAGTGAAGTAGGCTTTAATGAATAATAATTTGGCATTCAAATCGCGAATACGGAAATATTTGATTTTGTGTCAAATGAGAGACCCAACACTGGTCAGTTTCGTTTTGGCTTGTCATTAATGTTGCTATAACCTTTTATAGGCTATTTTTTATCATTGTTCTTTTTTAAATAGGATATTGTTAATTGAAAGTATTTGTTGTGGATTCAGGGGAACTAAAATAGCATAACTATGTTTACAGTGTTTATTATAATGTTTGTAAACTTTAAGCGTCGCATTAGGCCTCTTTCTGAATGAAATAATAAAATACGACTTATTAATAGGCTACAGCGACTTATGTTTTTTTCCCTTTAAAAAAACGAAAAACTTTATACGTGTAGTGTAGCCTATTTTAACAATGCCGCAAACCTTTTTAAATATTTTGAAAAATTACTGAAAATAAATAAATAAATGACTTTTTAGACCATTTAATCTGATTGTATTAATCGGTCAAAATTCTTAACGGTTGGTTAATGGTTAACCGGTTAAAATGAACATCCCTAAAAACCCATAAGAAATTAATTCATTTTTGGAACAAAACGACACTGGGAACAAAAACCTGGGAAATTTCTGTTGCTTCATTGAAAGTCTGTTCACCCAAACCTCCGATGCTTCCAAACAGTAATAATAAGATGAAAAAAAAAAACTTAAATAGAGCTTTTTAATTCAAGTTGTGTGAAAAAGTCAAGAATATACTTTCAATGGAGTGACAGAAATGTCTTAATTTCATTAAAAACATAATTTGTGTTTCAGAGATGAATGAAGGTCTTATGGGTTTAAAGAAGGGGTGTCAAAATCCTGGAGGGCCACAGCCATGCAGATTTTAGTTACAACCCTGTTCCAAACACACATAACATCTAGTTTTCAAATAAACCTGAAGGATTTGATTGGCTGGATCAGGTACTTTTAATTAGGGTTGGAGCCAAGCTCTGCTGGGCTTTGGCCCTCAGGAACAGAGTTTGACACCCTTGGTTTAAATCAACAGAACAGATAGAATAGATTTTTACATTTTGGGTGGATGATCCCTTTTAAGAAACCCTTTTAAGAGATGACAACATAAAACACAAAAACTCTGTTTAACTTACACATACAGCATTAAAATACTTGGACTCATACAATTTGTACGGATGGACACAAAACTGATCAAATTCCTGAAGACTGCTTAGTAGGGCTGTGCGATTTGGGGAAAATATCTAATTGCGATATTTTTTGACTGATATTGCGATTGCGATTTGATTTGCAAAGTCAAGCTTCAGCTTAATATTGTCAATAGTATGCAGCACAGTATAAGTATCATTACCCTGCTGAAAAAACCAAAACAAAAAAACATTAGAAACCATCATAGAAATTCTTATGGTTTCCAATAAAACAATTACAAAATTCCTTTTTGTAGTGTTTTGGCCATTATTCCAATAGGAATTACTGTTGTTCTATTGTTTCCCATCTGCCAAATTACATCCCACCAATGGAATCTATCAAAAACCAGTAGACACTACTTAAATCCATTACATTTTCTATTGTAATTTGTAAAGGGGTTCTATTTGGGTTTTTTTTCAGCAGGGAATATTGGTATTGTTATTGGTAATGCTATTACTACTTTTACAGAATTTACTTAATTACCGAATTTCACAGGAAAGATTAGTTTATTTTGTGTAAATACAGAACTGTATTACTTTAGGTAATTATTCAAGTATTTAATAGGTTACATAGGATGATTTATTCATTTTTAAGTATTTGGGATTTTTTTGTGGAAAATGTGCTGAATGTTTAATTTCATCCAAGTGAAATTAGCAAAGCAGTTAGACTGAATTTACACTTGTTTTAGATGCGACCAGGCATGAGTTGACACAGGTTGTGCGTGTGCGTCAAGCCTCGTCCACATTGCCAGATGTGCGCTCGTATAACCAAACGATCGCGATTCGCTTAATCGCACAGCCCTACTGCTGTGACCTTTTCTATGCCTTTCTGGTTCAGTCTTGGTCGTTGCATTCTTCTTCAGTCCACCTATAAAAACAAAAGTTTACACACATAATTTTACATTTAGTCATTTAGCAGACACTTTTATCCAAAGCGACTTACAAATGAGGACATATAATCATCTGAAATGTCCAGCTACATACTTGGGTTACATTTTATTTTATAGTGTACTTCTCACAGTGTAGCTGTACATATAACTACTCAGTAATGTTAATGAACAACATTTTATTTACTATAGGGTTAAAATATTAGTTCACCCCAAAATGAAAACGGTCATTTACTCACCCTCATGTTGTTCCACAGCCATAAAACTTGTTTGTCTTCTAAACACAATTGAAGATATTTTTAATGAAATCTGAGAGATTTCTGTTCCTCCACTGGAATATATATAAGATATATGATGAACGTTTTCATTTTGGGGTGAACTAAATTAATGCACATTTTTATAATAAGTACATGTAAAATGGAGGCTTTAAAAATTAGGGAGGTCTGGGGGGTGGGGGACCCCTACAAATACAACTCTCATTATATACACTATAAACAAAACATATAATCAAATTTGTTAATACTTTACTATAGTTAGGGGTGAATAATTTTATCAGCTGTTTATTGTTAATGCAACAATACATATTACTGTTATAGTTTTTATTAATAGCCATTGCTATACAGCTGATAACATTGTCTAGTGCTCTTATGAATTGTGAAAATCTAACTTACTATACTGAATGACATAGCATAGACTTCTTCATGGCTAGTGTTTGCGTATTTCATTTCATTCTAACCTGTTGTACAGATCTGTGTACTAGTATTAAATGCTACTGTTTTGACAACGTTGATGATGTTTTTAACCGATTGTGTGTCCCGTCAGCAAACTTGACCCTGGGTTTTTTGATTACTGTCAGTTTAAGATGCAGTGTTGCTATATTGTTGCTATATTGTTTTTTTAACTAACCAAAAACCAAAAAATAAATAAAATAAACATAAATTATGTCAAATCTTTTGCAATTAAGATAATACAAATATATTGCTGAACCTAAACTGCAACTTCCCACTTCATTAACTTTCTAAAGTGTCAAATTAAGTGGAAAAGTCAAGTCTAAAAACGCGTATAATAGCTTAATCTGGCAACACGGGGGCTGCGCCAGCGCCCTCCCTTACAACTCTCACAAGAGCTCGCTTTTGAACATAAAAAAAGCCTAAAGAATGGAGGTCTCAAAACTGTTTGAAATCCACCCTACTAGCCGCTTTTAGGAGCTAGTTATGTCAGATACCTTAAAAACTCAGTATTTTGCCATTCAAACGCGGTTATTACTATAAATTGTGTGGAAATTCAGTTTCCACTCAGGTAAAAAAAAATAGAGGCTAGACGGCCACAAAATGCATCAGTAAAGCATAAAAATGAACAACAACTGAGAATCCTACTTCATTAATGGCTGGCAAAAACAAAAACTACACCTTACCATCAACAAAAAAAAGACATGCTTTAAGCCTTACAGACATTTTTAGCGATTACGCGGTCAGAAAAAAAAAAAAATTATTTTAAAGGCTACATTATTTTAAAGGTAATTTAAACAGTCAAAACCAATGTTCCAATACTTGAAACCTTGGATAATTAATAATTTCTAGAAAATATGCATTTTACCTGCTTATTTTCGATCCGACTCGTCGTCTGTGAACTGTTAAAAAGTAGTGACTCCTGCCGTGCTGCCGCTACACTGTGCTTAGAAGAGACTGTATCCTTGCGCCATGCAGCGCAGGAATTCCTTTGTTCGAATATTTAAAATCTTTACAGTTATACATTTAAATGTACGTTTATTTTCAGCCAAGAGCAATGACATATGATATTATGATATAATATTAATTAAAAAAAAATCTAACTAAAATTTGAATGCAACAGGACTACTTGATCAAGCGGAAGGTGTTGTCAGAAGATCATTTGAGAGGGTAGGGGGTCCCATGTGAGACCGTCTAGAGTTTGAAAAAAAAAAAAAAGTTTAGAGTTTGTGATTGTCCCTGCTAAAATGTGCGCAGTAAAAGAAAAGTGCATTTTGATAAATGGATAGGCAGGGTAACATTGAAATAATGATTCACACATTTTCAGTTAAAAAGTAGTTATTTTGATCAGATCCATAAAATATTAAACTGTTATATTTGTTGTTTAAAAAGTGACTAAGTTTAAAGTTTAAAGGTGTAAAGATGTTTTTTAAGTTTGAAATCATTTTGCCCACATAGATCCAAGAAGGTCCCATATGTTCAAACCTATTTGGGACCCACATTGTGAAACACTCATGGGACTCACATAAATTGCCCATCTTCAGCCCATGCCCACATAGATCCCATGAAGGCCCCATATGTTCAAACCCTATATGGGACCCACATTGTGAAACACACATGGGACTCACATAAATTGCCCATCTTCAGCCCATGCCCACATAGATCCCATGAAGGCCCCCATATGTTCAAACCTATATGGGACCCACATTGTGAAAACACACATGGGACCCACATAAATTGGCCCATCTTCAGCCCATGCCCACATAGATCCCATGGAAGGCCCCATATGTTCAAACCTATATGGGACCCACATTGTGAAACACACATGGGACTCACATAAATTGCCCATCTTCAGCCCATGCCCACATAGATCCCATGAAGTCCCCATATGTTCAAACTTATATGGGGACCCACATTGTGAAACACACATGGGACCCACATAAATTGCCCATCTTCAGCCCATGCCCACATAGATCCCCATGAAGGCCCCATATGTTCAAACTATATGGGACCCACATTGTGAAACACACATGGGACCCCCATAAATTGCCCATCTTCAGCCCAGGCCCACATAGATCCCATGAAGGCCCCCTATGTTCAAACCTATATGGGACCACATTGTGAAACACCACATGGGACCCACATAAATTGCCCATCTTCAGCCCATGCCCACATAGATCCCATGAATGCCCCATATGTTCAAACCTATATGGGACCCACATTGTGAAAAACACATGGGACCCACCATAAATTGCCCATCTTCAGCCCATGCCCACATAGATCCCATGAAGGGCCCCATATTGTTCCAACCCATATGGGACCCACATTGTGAAAAAACACATGGGACCCACATAAATTGCCCATCTTCAGCCCATGCCCACATGGCAACCCACGCTGCCCAGGTATAAACTCATCTACACAAAAAAATCAATTAAAACCCCAAAGGAACTGAGGTCTACCCATCTCAAGAAAGGGAACGAAGCTGATGGCATAACCCTTATTGTACAGAATTTCAGAAAGTGCGCAGAGTCTTGCGTGCACACTCACCACTCACGTGGATTTTAGAAAGTGGGCAAAGCGTTCACGTGCACACTCACCACCATGTGGTTTTCAGAAAGTAAACAGAGCTTAGCATGTGTACCTAAAGGTTCCTAAGCATCGCAGAGGCGCTGAACCGCACGGGAGAGGCAAGCTCAAATTTTCAAACCTCTGGCAAGGGGAGCATCACCTGAGGCAGCATATACAAGAAGACTTCTGTAACTGCCACCTCCACTTCTCGCTTGATGTGACAGCAACAACTAAGCGTGAAATTCATGAAATTCCTTGCAGTGCCGTGCCAGGCCTGATGATCAAGGAGGCTCCCGCAGAAACCTGTGATCTTGGCCGCCTGATACTGGAACATGAAGCCAGAATCAGGGCTATCATACCGGCTGAACATAATGCTGATGAGTGTTTAGTAAGCACTGTAACTGAGCACTGCAGAGGAAACTCACAAGGTTATTAGTACACACATAACCACCAGCAATTTAAAACATATATAAGTATATATAGAATGGGTTTCATACTCACCCACCCTGGTTCCTGTGCTGGAGCCCCGCTCAAGGGGCGCCTCCTTTTAGTCCGGACCATCAGTACATAGAACATAGAACCAACCAAACAAAAACATCATAGGTCCAGCATAGGAGACTGTTATGCAAGAAGTTTCCACCTAACCTCGGTCAGATGAAGAGCTGGTGGTTACAGGGGAATTAGGAAGGGGAGAATAAGAGCAGAAGTAAAAACCCCCAAAGGGAACGAGTAGATTCCTAAGTATCGCTCTGATTCAGATGAGAACGCTGCCTCGTCTGGATCACATCCCTTAGGTCCTGCCTACCTCCTCGTGACCCATGATTCCTCTTACCCCTACCCGCAGGTGGGGAAGGAGCACGAGTCGTGACACTAGCCTTCTGTGCCCGTCTTCAGATCGAGATGGGCCAGGACCCCTATGTTGTTCAGGCTCGGACCTAGACCTTCTTGGAATGACGGATTTGAAGACAGTTAAGAGCGCCTTCGCCTCCCTGAACTTCTTGACTACCGTCTCAATGGAGGTAACGAAAAGTTCGGAAGGCGAAACCTAAGCATCGAGAAGAAAGCCCCTTTCTTTCTTCCCGATGTCTGCCAGGTTCACCCACAGATGTTTCTCTGTTACCACCATGGCCACCATAGACATTCCCATGGCGGAGGCGGCCTGCTTGGTAGCACAGAGAGAGAGATCTGTGGTGCAGCGCAGCTTGGCTACCTGATCAGCTGAAAGGCCCTCGCCTTTATCCATGTCCTTCAGCAGATCAGCCTGATAAGCCTGAAGCACTGCCATCGTGTGCAATGAAGCCACAGCCTGACCTGCTGCTGCATATGCCTTGCCATTTAAGCGAGATGTATCCTGGAGGGGCTTAGATGGCAAGGAGGGAGATTTAAGAGAGGACGTCTCCCCCACAGAGAGATAGCTAGCCAGCGTCTCTTCTACAGGGGGCATCCTCTCATAGCCGCTTTCGCACATCGCCTCAATGTTGGCATAACTCGTATGCTAAAACCGATGGATGTGAGAAGAAAACGGCCTCTTACATTCCTTTTCGACCTATGCATGGAGATCAGGCAAAAATGGAAGGGTCACCTGAGCTGGAGGACTATGATCAGACAGATAACGCTCCTTGAGGCGATCTCGCGGCGTCACCTTGCTGGCATGCTTCCATGGCAAGTCCAACTTTGCTGTGGTGTGATCCATAACCTCCAACAGCTCTACATATGCAGGGCAGGAGGATTGAGAAGGCTCAGCCTCAGCTTCTTCACCACCCTCAGACATCTCCTGTTCTTCCTGGGTAGAACCCAGCAGAGCACTAACTTCAGTATCAGAAAGTGTTAAAGACAAAGCATCCTCCTCCTGAAGTTCACTCTCGTCTGCCGCCGACGAGCGCGAAAGGGAAAGTCCCTCTCTAAACTCCTCAGTGAGATCCACCTGTGATCCCCACGAGCTCACTCTCCTCTGTGCCTAAGTAGCGGTGGGTCCTGAACCACGGGAAGCAGATGGCTGCCCCTCTTTCCTCGAAAAGAGAGACAGACGAGAGCGGAGCTTTTTCATAAAAAAACGCTCGCAATGCACGAAGATTGCCCCCTCAAGGACATCGCGTGCGTGCTCTTCGCCCAAACAAACGACGCAAAGACTGTGCATGTCATCGGGTGTCAAATAACGCTGACACGGATGCACACACTGTCTAAATGCCTTGCTAGTGGATGCCATGGTAAACAGGGAAAGATCGCTCTTACAGTGTTCGTTCAGATGCACGCTTCAAACAAAAGAGTCAGTGAAGACGAAGAAGAGAATGACGTGTTCTCCTGGCGCCTATTTATCCATAGTTGCGCCGGTAGTGACATCACAGGCTGTTGCCGGCCAACTCGTTGGTGTTTTTTCAATGTATGCTTCAGACACGGGTCACGACGAGGTGTTACCCAAAGCGACCCCTAGAGGACGCAGTTCGAAGTTCTAACTCTAACCAGGTACACAAAAAAATAGACATTTGTTAAGAAATTCAAATGTACTTTTTAGTTCATCCTGTCCATTCCAGTTTGATGCTTTATCCAGCGTTAATGTTGTTTTAGATGTTGGTGCAGAGTTTAAGAGATGTGCTGTTGTTTCTAAAGCTGACCACTTCTTGTCCACAAACTCTATGGCTCTTTTCACCCAAGGCTTTTGTGGATTGGAGCAAAAAGTTAGACCACTGACTGTTTTAAATCTGTAAATATATAAAAGTAACAGTTTAGCATGAAAATACAACATAATATATAAATGCTTATTTTTACAAAAATGAGTACCATAAAAGGGTGTGTTTTGGTTTTTAAATGTTATTGGTAAAAACTAAAATAAGGCCTGGCCAAAAGAACTAGTATTCTGGCATAACTAGTTAAGATTTATCATGAAATATACACTTTAAAACCTAACAGTCAAATGTATTTAATGAAATGAGTTTATTTCACTCAAATATTACTGAAATACAGCATATTTCTAATTCTTCCAGGATGCTTTGCTTTAGATTCTCTAAGGAGAGTAAATGTTGACATGACACGAAATGTTATTTTACGTGTTTCTTGCACATAAATAATATACGGAGAGATCTGTTAGTGTTTATTTTTGTTATGCTGGCCTGGGATTCGCTAGCTAGCTAGCACGTATAAGAAAAGAGAAAAGTCAATATTATTAAATTAAATGGTATAAATCAATGGTCTCAAAACTCAATTCATGGAGGGCCACAGCTCTGCAACAGTTTAGCTCCAACCCTAATCATACACACCTGATCCAGCTAATCAAGGTCTGCAGGATTACTAGAAATTTCCAGGCAGGTGTGAGTTGGAGCTGGTTGGAGCTAAAACTCTGCAGAGCTGTGGAAGTAATTGAGTTAAACACCACAATAATTGGTATAAATCAATAAAGTAATTGAGTTGTATTTTATAATAATAATAATAATTCTTTACATATATATAGTGCTTTTCTGGGCACTCAAAGCGCTTTACATAGAAGGGGGTATCTCCTCAACCACCACCAGTGTGCAGCATCCACCTGGATGATGCGATGGCAGCCATATCGCACCAGAACGCACACCAGCTTATTGGTGGAGAGGAGACAGAGTGATGAAGCCAATCAGTAGATATGGGGATGGTTAGGAGGCCATGATGGTCAGAGGCCAATGGGCGAATTTGGCCAGGATGCCAGGGTTACATCCCTACTCTTTTTCGAAGGACATCCTGGGATTTTTAATCACCACAGAGAGTCAGGACCTCGGTTTAACGTCTCATCCGAAAGACAGTACTTTTTGTCAGTATAGTGTCCCCATCACTACACTGGGGCATTAGGACCCACGCAGACCACAGGGTGAGCACCCTGTGCTGGCCTCACTAACACCTCTTCCAGCAGCAACCTAGTTTTTCCCAGGAGGTCTCCCATCCAGGTACTGACCAGGCTCAGCCCTGCTTAGCGTCAGTGGGCAACCAGTCTTGGACTGCAGGGTGATATGTAAATATTTTGGGTGATATTTTAGGAAATATTATTTTATTGAAATTAAATTAATTGCAACTGGTAATCTGTTTCCTTAACTGAAATGGATTTTACGGTGTAGTGTTGAATAGTGTGAGTTTTATCAGTGTATACAATTCCACAAGAAAAAAGGAGAACTCACTCAATGGCATCAATATGGCAGATGTCTGCTTTATGTATCTTGTAACTTTTGATATCTTCCTTGTGGAGAACAGCTTCCGACGTCTTCAAGCAAGTGCAAAGTAAACGGCCAATTGCTGTAAACACCCAAAGAAACCAACCCCCCAAAAAATTAACAACTGACTTTCTTTAAGTCAAGACAGATAAACTGAAATATCTAACTTTAGACTAACAGGGGCAAATAAAAATAAGAAACAGAAAAAGAATACACACATTTGTTAATAAATTCTAATAGCAATGGTGCAGTAGTTCTTAGTTCATCCTGTCCATTCCAGTCTGAGGCTGTATCCGGTGTTGATGCTTTTGTAAATGTTGGTGCAGGGTTTATGGGACACGCTGTCGTTTCAGCTGCCTTCTTCTTGTTGTCCACATATTCCATGGCTCTTTTCACCCAAGGCTTTATTGGACTGGAGCAAATGAAACGACCACTGAATGTTTTAAATCTGTAAATACATAAAAGTAACAATTTAGCATGACAATACAACAAAATATACAAATGTACAGAAAGTATTTTGGTACAAAATGTTATGGGTAAAAAATTCAAAATAAAAAAAAAAAAAACATACAAAAAAAAAATAATACTCTCACATAATAAAAAATATCTTGTTATGAAATATATTGTTGAATGGTTGAGATCGATCAGAGCAAAGAAAAAAGTACTCACAAAATGGCATCAATATGGCAGATGCCTGCTTTTTGTATCATGTAATTCTCAATATCTTTCTTGCGGGGAACCTGATTTGATGTCCTGAGACAAGGGCAATTTGACACACCATTTACTACAAATATAGAAAGGTAAAAAAAAAACAGAAATTAATTTAGACAACAATAATAATAATAATAATAATAATAGTTTTTCAATTTTTTTACAATTACATAAAGTGTCTACTTTGGCAGGTGACTTGAGCGAGCAGCATTGTAGCCAGGCACAGCAGAAGGGTTACACAAACACACCTCATCTTCTCTTGTGAGTCTGATGCGTATTATGTCAGCTCACCACAACTTGCACTTTTATAAACACTCACAGAGGGGAAAATGAGCATCAACTTCCTTCCACAGACTTGTCACCTGTCCGCTCAGAACAAAAGGCCCCCTCCTCACCTCACAAGCAACCACCGTGTACATAGAGGAACATTCACAGCTCTCTAAAATTCAGTGGTCTAAATGACCATGAGAGCATGGTCACTGCTAATGTAGGTGTGTCGTAGACTGGAAAGTACCAAGATGTTCACATAATCAAGAACAAAATTAATAATGAATGAACTTTGCAAACGATATTGACTAACTATTACGTCAGCTGTTTAATTCATGTAAAGTTTTAGTTTCAGTGAATGGGTATGCTTCTGGTAAAATATAATTAACAAACTGTTAAATTAAAAGTTAAATATAATATATAAGTTTATGTATTTTCTAGCAAAAATTAATTTACATTGTAAACACTGTGAAATTGCTCTTCATGAGTTCTTTCTGACTTGGTAATATTGAGAGTTAGTGTTGGTTTCCTGCAGTCTGCTGGTGTGGTTAGTGTTTCGAAGGGGTTGGTGCGACAAAGTCTCTGTGGTCATTCACCGAACTCGGGGGGATATACGCATTTAGCATATGTACAGCCTTTTTCCAAGTACAGAGGACTCAATTTCTAATAATCAAACCATTAATTTAATCATAGGTGAATGTTTCATCTGGAAATAATCAATGTGATGTTGTTCCTCACAAAAAATTTATATTGAACAAAAATATATTTTCCAGTGACCAAATAATGTAAATTGGAGTGTTTGGTTTTGAAGGCCATAAACTTTTATTATTGGGTAATGCTTTATTTTACAGTATGACTTAAATTACACTGTAACAAGAATACCTTTAAAATAAAGTGTAACCAAATAGTGTTTAATATTTAGACTCATTTGTAGAAAGCAAAGCTGGTGAGAATAATAATGGGGCATCTTTTGACGTGCATCTACAGATGTGTCTGGCAGACTAGGGAAAGTCATTGTGGTGTACTGCAAAATCATGTGACCTTAGCGTGTTCTATGTAAAAATTCTATGAGGCTCGGCAGGGACTGCAAGTGGCCCACAAAACTTTTCCTTCCTCACTAAACCTTCATTTGACTCCAAGACACACTCATCTCTATAGACACGGCAATAAACACAGATGCACAGATTGTGCTATGGCTGAATGCAAGCGTATGTCATGTGATTTCCGGGGGGCTAGATTGATTGATTGACTGACTGATAGATCAACATTTTCTCATACCTGACAGGAAATATCTTTGCAGCAACACCAAGCACGGACCAGACAATATGCACTCTGACAAGCAATATAAAAGATACAGTATGCAAAACAGCAAACTACAGATTGTGGGGTAACATTTGAGGGCACACGAAGCCTTGAAAAATAATTGGATTCTACAACGGAAGATTTTTCATTGTATATAACTGGCAACAGCCAGATATGATACTTTTTAAAACCCAATCTTGATGCCTAAGGTATAAATGTCATGTGACTATGAGCAGTTTTGGAATTACAAAACCAGAAGAACAGCTTGTGTTATTCTGTCCCAAGAACCACCCATTACCCTTGCCTTGCACTAACATTTACAAACAATTCAAAATGATGCATATTGTAATGTTGATCTGCATATGTCCGTTACAGTCCAATGGTCTCATAGCATCTACCTTGGGTCAGTCGAACAGAAAATCAGAAGCAACAAATGAAAACATAAACTGTTTCTGTAGCTGGAAAGGTAGACAATAGCACTAGCAAAAACAAGGACTTGGTTTGATTCCAAGGGAATATATGAATTGATAACAAAGAACTGAATGTAGTGTACAGTCGTGGCCAAAAGTTTTGAGAATTACATAAATATTAGTTTTCAAAAGTTTGCTGCCCCTAAACTGCTTTTAGATCTTTGTTTCAGTTGTTTCTGTGATGTACTGAAAATATAATTACAAGACACTTCATACGTTTCAAAGGCTTTTATCGGACAATTACATGACATTTATGCAAAGAGTCAGTATTTGCAGTGTTGGCCTTCTTTTTCAGGACCTCTGCAATTCGACTGGGCATTTGCTCTCAATCAAACTTCTGGGCCCAAATCCTGACTGATAGCAACCCATTCTTTCATAAGAAACTTTCTGGAAGTGTTGTCAGAATTAGTGGGTTTTTGTTTGTCCACCCGCCTCTTGAGGATTGGACCACAAGTTCTCAATGGGATTAAGATCTGGGGAGTTTCCCAGGCTCATGGACCCAAAATTTCAACATTCTGGTCCCCGAGCCACTTAGTTATCGCTTTGCCTTATGGCACGGGCCTGCGATCCATCATGCGGAAAATTGCATTTTGTTCCGACACCAAAAACTGTTTGTTGGATTGTTGGAAGAAGTTGCTGTTGGACGGGTGTTTGGTACAATTCTTTATTACATGGCTGTGTGTTTGGGCAGAATTGTGAGTGAGCCCACTCCCTTGGATGAGAAGCAACCCCACACAGAATGGGGTCAGGATGCTTTTACTGTTGGCATGACACAGGGGTACTGATGGTAGCGCTCACCTTTTTCTTCTCCGGACAAGCCTTTTCCAGATGCCCCAAAACACATCGGAAAGGGGTTTCATCGGGAGAATATGACTTTGCCCCAGTCCTCAGCAGGTCCATTCACTATACTTTCTGCAGGAAGAAGATCAATCTGGTCCCCTGATGTTTTTTGGAGGAGAAGTGGCTTCTTTGCTGCCCACTTCTTGACACCAGGCCATCTTCCAGAAGTCTTCGCCTCACTGTGCGGGCAAGATGCGCTCCACACCCTGCCAGCTGCCATTCCTGAGCAAGCTCTGTTCTGGTGGCACTCCGATCCCGCAGCTGAATCCTCTTTTTTTTAGAGCCGATCCTGGCGCTTGCTGGACTTTCTTGGACGCCCTGAAGCCTTCTTTACAAGAATTGAACCTTTCCTTGAAATTCTTGATGAACCTATAAATTGTTGATTTAGGTGCAATCTTAGTAGCCACAATATCCTTGCCTGTTAAGCCATTTTTATGCAACGCAATGATGGCTGCACGCATTTCTTTGCAAGGTCACCATGGTTAACAATGGAAGAACAATGATTTCAAGCATCACCTCCTTTTAACATTCATGTCAGTCTGCCATTTAACCCAATCAGCCTGACAATAATGATCTCCAGCCTTGTGCTCGTCAACATTCTCACCTGAGTTAACAAGATGATTACCGAAATGTGATCTCAGCAGGTCCTTTAATGACAGCAATGAAATGCAGTGGAAAGGTTTTTTGGGATTAATGTTAATTTTGCATGGCAAAGAAGGGACTATGCAATTCATCTGATCACTCTTCATAACATTCTGTAGTATATGCAAATTGCTATTATAAAAACTTAAGCAGCAACTTTTTCCAATATTTATATTTATGTAATTCTCAAAACTTTTGGCCACGACTGTAAGTCACATTGGATAGAAGTGTTTGCTAAATACACTACCACTTAAAAGTGAGCATAAAAGACTTTAAAAAACATTAAAACCTGATAGACTTAATCAGTGATGGTATTTTCACAAACTGCCTCTCATAGATCTGCAGAGGTAATGGGCACAATTACCAGACTTAGTTGGAGGATTCCCTCTGAGCCGTCTCAAATGACAAATCAGATTTAGACATACTCCACAGGGCCAGATATAAAAGCACTTCGTGCACATGGCCAAGAAGTAGAGAAACATAAACAAAAAGAAAAAAACAGCGAGGAGTTATAGCAACAATATTCAAAATCAACATGAAGTGGAGCTGTTGAGCGTAAATGCTTTTAGAGTTAGGCTGCATCGATCCGTATAATAATGTATAAAAAAAAGCCACAAAGCAACATTCTTCTTCTGAGTTTGTAAGCTCTCCAATTTCAACATCCAAAAGAACAACCACAAACAATAGAGTACATACTACATAGCCCCCGCCTAATCCCCCCCCTTTTTAGACTTCCTTCCCTGAATTCTTTGGATTGACAATCCATAGAAAACACCCTTTTCATTTTTTGGCACATTTATATGTATTTTACAGGAGCATAAGAGACAAGTGCTAGGGATCATTTAAAGGTGATTTAGAAATAATTTTAGAATTAAGTATTCCAGAGGACCACATGAATAAAATAACAATACATCTCTTAATCATTATCTATCACTCCCACTCACCCCAAACACAAACATCAACACAACTAATAACTATCTGTAAGTGATGTCTGAGGGAAATTTGTATTGCATTTAACCACTTGATAAAAGTGCCATGCTGTTACATTTTGATTGCTATTTTTCTCAAAAGAGAGGTAAGCAATTTACACATCAGCAAAAATCATCAAGGGATCAAGGGTATTGAGGAATGTAAGCAGTGAGAATGTAATTCAGAATGGGGTAAATGTCTGGCATTATCTGAGCTTCTCCAAAGGGTTTGCATATAGCTACATATAGGGAAATAACAGAGCATCTTCTAAACTTACCAGAAAGCAAATATATGACATTTTCAGGAGTGAAAAACACTGATGGTTGGTCCAGGTGTTTGATTATGCTTGACTTGCCTTTGATCAATGTGAGATGTCCCATGGTCTCTGTGCTTTGATTCTTCTCATACGCCATTTCGTGGCTTCCAGCAGCCAAAATCACAGTTTAGAGCTTCCTCTGTATTTATTGCGTGTTAGAAACCAGAGCATTTTTAGAACAAATATGATATATTTCTGTTTAATTAATAAATTAATAAATAGAGAAATTCAGCTAGTTGCTCATTTTTAGGTTTAATCAAAACTATCAAACAAAAAAAAAGAAAAAAAAAAAACAAAAACTAAAAACAAAAAAAATAATCTCAATGCTACTACAGAACAGAAAATAAAAAATGCAGATAAAAACTAATTCCTATATATAAAAAACTATAATGGTATCTCAACCAAATGATACTAAAGTAACCCTGCTTACATGTAAACATATCTAAACAACATGCTATTAACACACACACAAAAAATGCATTAGCACACAATTATTGGGTAAAATTACTTTTCAGCTTAAAAGTATGATTATATTTGAAAAAACTTAAATTATTACGACACATTTAACTGGACAAATGCTCTTGGAAAAGAAATGTGTACTGATAGTTTGTACCAAAGCAACATCAGATTGCAATACGTGCATAGCACACAATAATATTAGGTTCAAAAAATTTAAAAAGGATAATTTACTGATATATGATAGTATAATTAAAAAGGTGTCAGTTAATTTATAAGTTCTATATATCAATAATTATATAGATTATTACTATTATTGATTATTAATTACACCTTTTCTAATTATACTGTATTAATTATCCCTTTTCGTATTTTTTGATTGGGATTGGATTGGATTCACATATGCTTTCTAAATCTTAAATATATTTGCATTTTCCTATAATGGTGACCAAGGAGCGTTTTAGAGATGTATTCGGGGAAAAAAATCATGTTTAATCAGGTTGTAGAATAAGCAACGCAACATTTTTCATTTAGCTTACCTATCTATGCAAATAGGTTGCATGCTGCTTTACATTCTCTCAAAATTGAGATGTATTATAAAAGAAACAATAATTTTGAACTGCAAAATTCATTTGTGGTAGACGAGTGCTTTGTAATATGCCTGAAAATGCCATTTAGAGCAAAAAAAGTGCTTAGTTTGTACAATGAACATGAGATTCCCATGCAAACAGAGGATCCATTTTAAAGAAAATTCCACAGCTTCTAAGCCCTACCAGGAAAATATTGAGAAAGAATATGAATGTCCTGGTCTACCGCAAAAGACAATCCAGGACAACAATGATGAGTTTCCTCCCACAGTTCCCACAAGCCCCTCAAAACGCTTTTGTCAGCTCGTGCATCTGGTGATCTGTCAGGGCAGACAGCACCTTCGGCAGTCAGCTGGGGAGGCTGATGAAAAGGTTGTGAGTCAAAGGCAGCTGAATAATATTTGACGTGCTAGTGACAGCCCGCAATGTGTCCTTGGTGAGATTTCAAGGTAATTTCTGCAAATAAGGACTGACTGAGAATTTCTCCGTCTTGAAAAAGCCCAGAGACCAAGCCCATGGCTATTGGTTAGCCAGTTAACCGAACACCTGACACTTACTTGAAATATACAAAAACCAATTGAACAGCTTTCCTGTTTTATTGCGTCATGTATATAAATATTATTTGCATACACATGACAAACTTGCTGACTGTCTTATGTATCTACAGGTGGTGATGTATCAGTCTGTCTACAGTAATGTGGTGCATCCATCGAGGCCAGATACACCAGTCCGAGGCAGCAGATGTAATCAGATGTGCACTGATGACCTGAATAAGCAGAATGGATCTGCTCCAAATGGAAAGCCCAGCAATGGAATAAATCTGCCATGCCTGCGCCCATCAGATCCAGAGCCAAGACATTCGTTTGATAAGGCCTGGACATTGACACATATAGATAGACTGGCAAGGCCTACAAAATGTCTGCTTCAGTGATGGACCCAAGAGATAGTCATAGAATATTTCCTGCAACATATTTATCTACGCTTCTCTGTGCATGTAGCTGAAGCAGCAGTATAGTCCAGGTGATATTAAATACACATAATAAGAATCAGAACAAAATATTCTGAATAATGTGACAAACACATCCTTTTACTTTTCTGCCATGAAAATTATTTCAAATAGTCAAGAAACACTGTATAAAAGTCTTTTTCCATAGCATTACAATAATCAAATGGCTTTTTTATATTGTTTAATTTTTGAAATTAATTTTTGTATTTGAATTTGAAATGTATTTGTTTAATACATATTGTATTTGAAATGTTTATTTATTAGCTTGCATTGATTTTTAAATTGTTTAGTTTTCTGTGGTTTAGCATTGCAAAGTCTAACAAGTATGAAAAATGTAAAACAAAACAAGCAATTAATAATATATAAAAACTTAATTGTGAAATTATGAAATATTAAAATATTTAAACAGTGGTGGGTATTTTCAAAGTACCTTCAGAGTGGGTTTTTTTTCACCATGTGAAAAGGGCTTATATGTTTGTTTGTTTGTTTGTTTGTTTGTTTGTTTGTTTGTTTGTTTGTTTTTTCTGGTGTTATGTTATTTAATGTTCATAAGATTTCAATAAAAATATTAATTAGAATTTATTATAATGTATGATTAATAATATCAAATGTTAATTAATAAAATAACAATTTAAAACAAGATAAGAAAATTAATATAATCTACCTTTTAAAAAACTAGAAATGATCTGAATCCAAAAACTTCAACATTGTGTAAGTGGATTTCCAATTTTTTTTGTTTGTTTTAAAGTTCAAAAACTTTTTTGATGACCTTTTTTTTTTTTCGTGTATAATGACCATTATACTCCCGGTCAGAGTTTGAACAACCAACTCATTGTTTATTATTGCTTTTCACATTTTGAAATAGAGCCGCCACCATATACCCCAGATACAGACAGAAGTTATGAATATCACATTCAAATTAAGATTCCATCTCTAGCTAATAAGTTTAATATAAACTCTGTAAGGACAGATCTGTGTGTTGAAAGTGCTGAGCTCTGCCTCTGGTCCAGGGGCCAAGGCCTCCCATCTCACTTCTAATTGCCATCAGTTTTATAATCACGCTTTAATGGGCTGTAGAGAGAGTCCTGTCACTGACCCTTTCCTCAGACCTCTCTTTTCTCATTAAAGCAGACAGAGAAAGAATACCTAAGTCTCTCCTCTCTTCTAACACTCTGCCAACAGCTAAATTTAGCAAAATGTTATTAAATCCTGTCATTTAAGTTCTGTGTTTGTTTTAGAATTGTATTGCCATCAATACTGCTGGACACGATGATGTTATATTATCGACGGTAACAAAATTTGTATAGACTTCATCATGTTTAAAATCCAAACAAGAGGAATCATGTCTTGTAGATAAGGCTAATCAGTGAATAGCCGCTGCTGAAACAGTAATTTATTGCCAACCGTGGAAGTCCGAGCAAACACAATAACCGCTTATAACAACAGCTACTATGGATTTTATGGAAGACACAAAAAATGTTCTGTACATTATATGAAGCTTTTAAAAACAAACTCACCTTATGAATATTTATTAGTCACCCAGAAGCGGAATATTCTGATTTCACATGCTTACAACGTAGGAATAAATGACATTTTATTAATGTATTTTACACTTTTATGGGAGCATGTTGTAAAGACGGCTGGTCTGAGTATTTCAAAACTGCTGATCTACTGGGATTTTCACGCACAACCATCTCTAGGGTTTACAGAGAATAAAATGAAAAAAGAAAAATATCCAGTGAGCGGCAGTTGTGTGGATGAAAATGCCTTGTTGATGTCAGAGGTCAGAGGAGAATGGGCAGACTGGTTAGAGATTATAAAAAGGCAACAGGACTCAAATAACCACTTGTTACAACCAAGGTATGCAGAATACCATCTCTGAACACATAACACGTCGAACCCTGGAAGCAGATGTGGGCTACAGCAGCAGAAGACCACACCGGGGGGGTGCGCTCCTGTCAGCTAAGAACCAGGAAACGGAAGCTACAATTCACACAGGGTCACCAAAATTGGACAATAGAAGATTGGAAAAAACGCTGCCTGGTCTGATGAGTCTCTGTTTCTGCTGCTATTATTCAGATGGTAGGGTAAGAATTTGGGCGTGAAGATCATAAAAGCATGGATCCATCCTGCCTTGGTTCAGGCTGCTGGTGGTGTAATGGTGTGGGGGCTATTCTCTTGGCACACTTTTAAAATCCCCCTTAGTAGCAATTCGAGCATCGCTTTTAAATGCCACAGCCTACCTGGAGTATTGCTACTGACCATGTCTATCCCTTGTATGATACAGTGTACCCATCTTCTGATGTCTACTTCCAGACAGGATAATGGACCATGTCACAAAAGCTCACTGGTTACCAAATGGCCTCCACAGTCACCAGATTTCAATCCAACAAAGCAGCTTTGGATCCACAATAGAGCAGCTTTCTTTGGACGGGTGGGAAAGACTTGAATCATGGATGTTGCAGCCGACAAATCTGCAGCAACTGCGCTCTGATGCTATTGCGTCAATATGGACCAAAAATCTCTGAGGAATGTTTCCAACACCTTGCTTGAATCTATGCCATCGAAGAATTAAGGTAGTTCTGAAGGCAACAGGGGGTCTTAACCCCGGTACTCAGTAAGGAGTACCAGTAAAGTGGCCCCAGAGTGAGGTGTATATATATACACGTATATGTTTTCTAGGGGTTAAATATATATATAGTATAACATATACATGCTGATATATATATATATATATATATATATATATATATATATATATATACACACATACATTTTAAAGCCTAAAACACATGCCCTCATAACAATATAAACACACATGCACTGCATACTTTGTGGACATTTGTCTAAATAATTCATAATTACTGAAAAATGCTCTTCCAACCAATGTGAACAAATTCCCCCAGCTTCCCCTTGATATCTTTCTCAGTTAACTGGTAGAGCATAGCGCTTGCAGTGGCACCAGGTCATGGGTTTATCATATAATGAATCAAACTCATTTCACCCCAGTGCAACTAATTGAGGCGTTGTCTGCCGTCAGCTGTGGTGTCTAACTAATCTCAGAGTCAAACCATCATGTTCGCTTTAAACACACATTAGCTCAAATGGTCATCTCTTTTTTGGGTAATGCTTTCTGGAGAGCTTCCCCATGGCCAGGATCCCTCTGCAAACACCCTCCACACTCCTCATCCATCAGCTACACATCGCGAGTCAAGATCCTAGTTTATTAATTCCCCTTTTTTCTAATTCTCCCTGCCCCTGAGGGGCTTAATCTCTCTCTCCAGATCCCAATGGTATCCCCTAACACCCGTTCCACACCCGCCCCCCCACCAACACACCACCTTTGTGTTTAACACTTCATAGCTTCAAGGTGACTGTTGATTATTTTCTGTATTTTCCCCCTTCCAGCCTTTTTTTTTTTTTTTTTTTTTTTTTTTTTTTATGTGTGGCACTGAAAGGCAAGGAGAGAAAACGCTCCATCATGTGAAATCAGTTTTCTTCCTTATGGGTTCGCCTGCCCACCGGAATGTGGGCATATTATACCAATTAAGTGTGGGCTCACTTTTCTTTGCCCTACAAAGAATAGGTCACCTTGAACAAATTCAAGCTCAAACCAGGCATGCAAGCTAATAATTGGCGTGTCTACCAAGAAAAATGGCAATGCCTGTAAACCTCGACTTTATCCATTTCCCCACTGGCCAAATATAATGTCCATCAAACAGGGTTTACCACCCGAGGTCCTGTCTGGATACTATCTTCCTTTTTACAATGACTGAGTATTTAGCTTGTGAGCTACACCAATGTAGGAAGGATGAGGCTTCCAGGATGTGTCATATCACTTCAGTTGTTTTTCTCATGGGGTTTTGGAAACCTGAGACCTTCTCATTAATTTTGGAAAATAGCAAAGAAATCAGCTGGGCAGCCTGGAAGTTGCGAAGGGGCCAGAGAAACCAATGAACTTTATTAGTCAAATGCTTCACTGCCCAGTGAATAAACTTGTGACCATTTTTAATCTGCCGAAAGTCTGCTAGGGAACAAAATTGAGAGGTAAAATCATTTAAAGCTTATGGTTGATGGGATTTCTGAAGGGCTTAACTCTGATTCGTCACACTAATAGAGCATCCTTGCCTTGGTAACCACCCCGTTAAAAAGTGAGTGAGGGAGAAAGAGAGAGAGATGGCGCCAGGACGCTTAGATGCAAGGAGGGAGATTAAGAAGGATGTCTTCCCCCGCAGAATGAAAGACTCTTTCTGCAGGGGGCACCTCTCATAGCCATTTTCGCGCATCGCCTCGATGTCGGCAAAACTCTTATGCTGAAACGAAACCGAGTGCTGCGATGGAAGAAAACGGCCTCTTTCATTTCCTTTCGATCTCTGTATGGAGATCAGGCAGAAATCTGAGGCTCACCTGAGCTGGAGGGCTATGTCGCGAAAAGATAACGCTCATCGAGGTTCGCTCCATAAACTCCAACAGCTCTACATACGCAGGGCAGGAGAAGAATGAGAATGGCTCAGCCTCTCAGCTTCTTCACCATCCTCAAATCTCTCCTGCTTTCCCTGGGTAAAAAACCCAGCAGAGCACTAACCTGGTAAACTTTATGATATATTTCATATGTAATTTCACAGTATTTCCTAACTGCGTAGTCAGCTGAGTCTGTTTTGCATATGAAGTTGAACTGCATGTATTGTTCTTTTGTATCAATATTTCTTAGAATTATCAGTATGATACTTTGAATCTAAAAGAGTAAGAAGTCCAAAATCGAGACATTGACTAGATTATTTTTAAAGGTCAGGTGTTATTAGTGATAGCCCAGATAACGACTTATGTCTAGAACAACAGTATATAAGATAGACTCTGCAAAATAGAGTGGGTTTTGACTTTCTGAGACTCTGGTCTCTCTATCTTTTCAGCTCACTTCCTCTTGTTTGGCTTCACTCGACAACTCTTAGACTCAGACTTAGAACTCTTACAGGTTTTTATTCAAATTCAGATACCTTGAAATTCAGATACTTTGATACTCTAATACTTTGATATTTTAATACTTAATATTTTGGTACTTTTGATTCGAACAGAATAATTGTTTATGTTTTAATTACAATTGTATTAATGTTTTGATTAATACTGATTGGGTTCAATCCATCATAAATGGATTGTTATTAAAAAATGTACTAACACTGGATTTACATTTTCTATATTTGAAGGTTGTTATTATTATCCAGAACTTTATTTCCAACCTATGATTTGTGGTTTCTGTTCTCTATATTCTTTTTAATAAATTTACATATTATTACACCTTGACCGTCTGAATTGGATTAAATTTTGCATCAGTTTATGGAGGCACCGCTGGGATACTGATCGATCCTTGAAGTATATTTGATGCATCGCAAGGCAAGATAAAGAGAGGTGAGTTGCTCATCTAATTCTCTTTATGGGCTTCTGTTGTGCAAACCTGCCGAGTCTAAGAGCTATATCTGCGGACCCATTTCATTCATTTTTCTTGACTGCAGCAAGAGAACGAATTTGGGGCGGTATGGTGGTTTAACCGTGTGTGAGGAATGAGCGCGCGCTCTGTGTTTGAGAACGGCGATTTGCGGCATTAAATGTGTTGTTCACTGAAGGGGTTTACCGACAGTCTGGATAATTATGCGTAGCAAGTACACTTTGCGGGGTTTACCGGAGGTTTATTGCGGGCGCTTTCAGGGCTTACTGATGCGCAACAGTTTTTGAGACACGCGCTGTCAGGGATTACTGCAGCGTGCTGGTCAGATCTGTATGTCGATTCTCTGTTTTGATATAGGCTCTGGGATGGACTCGGCAGTCTTGACACTGGCAATCCATATATTTTGACAATTGTTTGACTGTGGCAGAATACCACATTGTAACTAAGTTTAACTCTGTATAATTGTTATAATTGTCAGGAGGCTAATTAAGTTAAACGAATTAAGAGTAAAGAGAACACCACCAAATTTAACAATTTAATTAAGTGAATTTAATTGAGTATATTCAATTGAGTGTATCTGAATTGAATAAAACTTTTTCTTTGTTGGGGGTGTCAACACACGAAGTAATGGCTCATATGTATGTAAAAGGAGCTCTTAACGAAGCTCTTACTGCTCAAGTAGCGATGTTAGGCATCGGAAATAAAGAAAATGTAACCCAGGTCTCATGTAGTTAGAAAATAAAGCTAGAGTGGTTAATACAATGAGACTGGGCCTGGGCTCGTTGTAGGGAAATACAACTTGTTTTATATGTTACTTAATAAATGTATATTTGTAATACTCTTGGCTATTCTTATAAAGACCACCACAACTGTATTTTGATTGCAAAAATATTCACAAGTATTTATTTACAACATTAAATAAAAGATAAATGTATCTTAGAATAAAATAAAACAAATCACATAGGCATGAAAAGTTGGAAAGAAAAAAACTAAAACAAAAAAGAAAAAAAACTTCACTTTCCCAAAAGGAAAAAAAAACCTTTCTGTGGTTATATTGAAATTAAACAATTATTCATTCCCTCTGAAAAAATTTCCAACCCCGTTGCAGGCCTGTTCGATGACACTTTGTGTGCGGTGAGGCCTAAAAACTGGAATGGCCGCTTCACTCAGAAACTGAGCATAAACAAAAAAGCACGTGCATGTGAATGTTAGTACTCACGAATCCAGGTTAAGTCAGTACAGCAAAAGCAATGGCAATGGCGATGACTATGGTAATGGCAAAGGAAGAAGCACAGCACAGACGATCACGGCAGGGCACACAGAAACAGCAGAGCAGAAACAGCAGGGCCTTCGGTTGGAAAACCAGTCTCTCTCCCTATCTCTCTCCCTCACCAACGTCCGTCTCCTTAGAGCATATTATCTGAATTGAGCCACATTATCAAACACTATTTCTTATTGAATTAGCGTTAGCTTTGCTTTAGCTTTAGAGATATCACAATGCTAAAACTACAACATATGAGCACATTGGCACAGAATGCTACCGCTAATTAGCATGTCGCTAACCACGTTATACAAACAATAAAAAAAAAAAAAAACTCCTATATAGGTCCGTGTATCTTTTGGTCATTCGATTTTTTGTTTAATTTTGTAAGTAGAAAAATGAAAAACAGCTCCTTTTTCGTTTTTTAATTTTTTGCAAAAAACGAAAAACAAGAATTCGGCTTAATTTTTAGTTTTTCGTTCAGGGGTAGAAAAATGAATAAACAGCTTGAATATTCGATTTCTACACGTGGGCGGGAATTAAACTCCCCTTTCTGCTGATTGGTCAGACAAAACAAAAAAGATCAAACCATGCTGTCATCAGTCCTTCTGCAGTTCAAATCGTAATAATAATGCTTTGACTTGGGTATATTCAGAGCTGGGTAGATTACTTACAAATTGTAATTGTAAACCCATTGGTTAAATGCTGTATAGCCAACGGATTAATGACTGATAACTGTGTGAATGTCCACAAACTGGAAGACTTTCTGAGTGCATATAAGCGGTAGACTATTTTAGAAAGGAACATTAAAAAAAAAAAAAAAAAAAAAAAAAAAAAAAAAGAGGAATTAGAGAGAATCAATAAACGATGAATCATTTATTTCTATTGTGTGAATAATATGTAATCTATAAAAAAGTAACTGTAGTCTGATTTAGTCTGACACTTGTGCACTCGCACACAGGAATGTAACACAAGATTTACATAAATGTAATTAATTGCCATTTGGTTTGTTTCTCACCAAACCTTACTGTATACCTTCAGAACGTTTGGAATATAGCATACGCCACGAGATGCATATTATTTTATGACAGATTTGCATCCGCTTAAAGAATGAAAAGTGAAAGTCACCGTTCTCTGCCATTAAATGGGTAAGTGCGAGCAGGACATTTTTGTGTGTCTGTTTCGGAAAAAAGAAGGTAGACCTAATAAGCCTTTAGAACAACATCTGACTAGTTACCCTAGTTAAATAAAACAGAAAAACGCGACTACTGTCAAGTACAGACCAGTATTGAAGTGCACAGGAAATATGTAGCAATCTAAACAGTTTATTTAATATTGAGAATTAGTTGATGTTCACCTGGATTTGTTCCTGAAGAGGGGAAATAATTTAATAAGTTGTCATTTATAGTCATATGGTAAAATGTATATTTTTATTTGTGTACATTCAAAATGACTACAAAATGTCGTCCCGTTGAAAAATAAAGAAAACAACAGAATGCACAGCTTTAGCGCAAAACATGAACCAATACACAGCTAGTAGGCTGCTTGATGCGCCTATTTTTAAAAGTCTACATTAAGGTTATTTGACGTTAAATGCATTATTTAAGTCATTTTAGAATAAATCACAGTATATATCATGATAAAAAGTGACTTTACAGTTTGGAAAATATGGTAGGCTATGAAATCCCCCCCAGCAGCAGCAGAGGACTAGTATTCTGCCGCCAGGAACTGCAGAAGAACTGATGACAGTTTGATCTTTTTTTTTTTTTTTTTTTTGTCTGACCAATCAGCAGAAAGGGGCGTTTAATTCCCACCCACGTGTAGAAATCGAATATTCAAGCTGTTTATTCATTTTTCTACCCCTGAAAGAAAAAACTACAAATTAAGCCGAATTCTTGTTTTTCGTTTTTTGCAAAAAATTTAAAAACGAAAAAGGAGCCGTTTCTCATTTTTCTACTTTCAATATTAAACAAAAAATCCAATGACCAAAAGATACACGGACCGATATAGCACAAAATTACAGGCATACACAATCATATTCACCTCTTGCAGGTCACACCAAAGTTTTTTGTTGTAAGGACCACGAGTAGTCGACCTTCATAACAAAACATTAATGCTTCCCACACCACGATGCCTCCTTCATTAGCGCTCACATCATAGCGTCTGTTCTCCGTTTCTCATGCGTGCTCACTACTCCTCACACAAACCTGTCCCAATAGTCCCGCCCCTTACACAGTGATGTTACTCTGATTGGCTCAAGTACTAACACAACCAAAAGCAAAACAGGAATTAAATGATTGACAGGTGACAGGTAACATATTAGGTTACACAGATAAACACAGCTTCTTCTCTGCTTTTCTCTCAGATGAAACGTAAAAACTTATATGAATTTAACTTTAACTGTAAATAGTCTTATTAAACTCTACATATTATATTTATACTTTTAACCAGCACACCTTTTACCCAATTTTAACTAACATGAACTATTTATGAACTTTTCTTTTTTTCTTTGTGTGTGTATAGGTTACACTGTTAATGATCTTTTATACTCTGTAACTTATAGAAATTTTGTACAGGGCTACAAAAAGATTAAACAGAAAATGGTAAAGATGAATTTAAAGAAATATGGGGTCCGTAGGCAGTGTGAATGGGGGTGATGAAGGAAGATAATAAGATAATGATCCTAAGAAACAAAAGAAATATGCACAAGTTTTGTGTTGTTTGAGGATTGTGCGAGCAAAAGGTCTTTTAACATATCGCAATTGAAGAATAGTTTATGTGGATAAACTGGCACAAGCGGCTAGAGATACTACGCAAGATATGTGGGATTTATTAGACATTGTAACTAAGGAGCCAAGAGCAGATACAGGGAGAGTCCCTAAAATCGATGATATTTTTAGCTGGCAGGAATATGCTTCAAAACTGAAAGCAGCGATTGCCAAGGCAGGGAGACATGTGACGAATGTTTCTGAAGATGGTGGTATACAGGTTGCAGCTATTTCTCCTGGGCACTTGGAGGAAACTGAGAATGAGTGGGGCGAGTATGTGAAACTGCGTCCAAAATTACCCCGCTATAGTGAAATAGATCAGGAATTGACGGCGGCTGGTCAAGTGGGGGTTTATCGATCTATGGGTGTGCGAGATTTGACTAGTATTGTAAATATACTGCCACTCATGAAATCTAACAGTACCAATTCTGAATTTTGGGATCGTTTGTGGGTAATGGCAAGAGCCAACCGCCTAGCAGTAAAAGATAAAAGATCTGTATTCAATTTGTGAGCAGGTCTGCCCGTCTACATACACGGGACAGATCGGTAATCTCACCCCTCCTTTACAGCCAGCAGCGAATGTAGATGATTACGCAACTCAGTACAGAGTGCTGCGTACTGAAGTACAGCGTGCAGTTGTAAATGGAATTCAAACTTTCACTAATGTGACAATGATAAGGCAGGATCCTAATGAACCATTTGTTGATTACACTGAGCGATTCACAAAGGCACTGAAAGAATTTGTGGCAGCACGATGGGGGCCTGACTTAGATTCTCCAATCATGCTCCACACTGCGCAGTTAAATATGAATGCTAAATTTACACAGTTGTTTCATTCTTCTCTGTCAACAATTATTGACTGGTCTTCTCTTGTTCCATGGGTGACACGGGCTCAAGACATCGTGGAACAACAAAAGAAGGTACTGGTTGCTGCAGTTGGTCAGACCTCTGCTCCAGCATTTCGTTGTTATCATTGCCAGGGCAGCGCGATGGTCACTACGCAAACAGGTGCCCTGATCGAAATTTAGAACGAAATTTCAGAAAGCCTAGTTCCTCTTTTCAACAACAGCGGACACCAAAACCACTTCCTCGAGATTGTGCTTAAAATAACCCTGGTGCAAAGAAGCAGGGTGCTGACCTAGAAGCAGGTTGAAAAACTGACAAGAGCTTTTGAGAATACAGACTGACAGATAGTGGCCTCCATTTTATATGAACACGAAGACCCTCGTCCATTTTTACAGTCTAACCTAGGAAGCCAGGATAGCTACATTCTTGTGGGCCCCCGGGTCTGCATCTCAGTAACTGTTATTAATTTGCCTTTAACAAACAAATGCATCTTCAAGGTATATCTGGTCGCAGTCTTTTCACACAGTCTCTATTGATTCCTCTAATAATATATCCATTTGAACAGCCTTTTTGTGTGCAATTCTGGGTTGGACAAAGCCAAGTTGGCATTGTAATGGGAATGGATATACTGAGTAAATTGGAAGCAGATGTTTTGCTGACTAGGGGTCAATTAATTAGTCAGTATTTACCAATTCCCATACCAGTGTTCAATAAAACTGGAACTCCTGAATTAAGCCTTGGAGCTATCACAGCTAATGAAAAGGAGTCTACTGATTCCTCAATGATACAATATTTTTCTGAGAAATTTCCAAATTTGTGGTCGACTTCTAAACTTGATGTTGGTCTTTGTAGGATTGAACTTTGAATGTTTCAGATCCTATACATCCTCCAGTATTCCAGTATCCTCTTTGGAGAAGCAGAGTGAGCTGCACACAAAATTCTGAACCAGCTTCAGGAATCAGGGATTTTGGTAAGGTGTACTTCCTCAATGACTTTACCTATGCAGCCTGTGAAAAAATAAATAAAAAAAATTGCCAGATGGTAGCTGTAGATTAACTATAGACTACACCACATTGAATGCTGTGACTCCTAAAATAACTGCTATTGTTGCTAATCCGTCAACCATTCTTAATGACATTTCTCCAAACCATCGCTATTTTAGTGCAGTAGACATAACCAATGGTTTTTGGTCTTGTCCTTTCAGAGAAGAAATACAATACAGATTTGCGTTTCAATATTGTGACGACATTCTTCTCGCATCTCAAGACAAAGCACAACACTTGAGTGGACTCACTCAGTTGTTGAAAATACTCCAAGAGGCGGGTTTCCTCTTGAACAAACAAAAGGTCCAATTGTTTCAATCGGAAGTTACATTTTTAGGTCAAAGTATAGGTCGTGAGGGAAAGAGACCTCTTCCAGACGGGTCATAGCCATCACTCAATTAAATAAGCCAACCACAGTTACTGGTTTAAGATCATTAATGGGGCTATTTAATTTTAATCGGATGTATATCCCAGATTTTTACGATTTGGCTAAACCTCTAACAGAGGCTCTTAAAGGAGGCCTTCCGGGTGCTTCCCCTTTGGAGTGGACAGCAGACATGGCTGAGTCCTTTACTCTCCTCAAATCCACATTAGCCTCCTCTCCCGCATTATATCACCCCGACATGACAAAGACATTCCATGTATGGACACATGCTGGCCCAAGTGCTTATAACTGTGTGCTGGGACAATGTAAGGTGACAAAAGTTATGGCATTGTTGGGTACTATTCAACTTTGATTCCCTCTTCCATGAATGGACAGATGAATGGATAGATGCCGTGTTTGATGGCCTTGGACTGTGCTGAGTGGGCGTTGAAGGTCACTCAGATGATCCTTCACTCTCCACATCGTTTTCTACGCCTGCTCTCAGAGACAAAAATAAAGTCGATTTCAAATCAACGACGTGCAAAATGGGAAACTGCTCTCATGAACCCTCAGCTCACTGTTGTTGCAGACAACCGGACAAATCCTGCATCCCTAATGGAGGATGAGGGGAGTGCACATGACTGCGCCGAGGTAATTATCTGTGACGGGACATTTTGTCAGAGATGAACTGTTTTCAGAATCTCTGGCCATGTTCGTGGATGGCAGCAGTTTCTACTCTACGAGGGTGACACGTGCTATGCGGGCTGGGCGGTAGTAGAGGGGAAGACGGGCGAGGTCTTGGCTGAGGGGTCACTTCGGGGAGGAAGTGCTCAGATAGCTGAACTGCATGCTTTAAAAGCTGCCTTAAATCTGGCTCTTAAACTGACTGCAGGTGAAAATAGCTCCACTAATGTAAATATTTTTACTCATAGTGCATACAGCCACCATGTAGTGCAGAGTTATGGCCCTGTTTGGAAACGTCGTGGTTAATTGACCACAGCGGGTACGCCAATAAGTCATCAAACCGTAATTAAAGAAATTCTTAACACGTGTGAGAAAATTCCACCAAACTGTGTCGCGGTATGTAAAGTCACAGGTCACAGTACATTCAATGATTGGTTGGCGAAAGGAAACTCTCTAGATGATAAGGCTGCGAGAGAAGCTGCAAAGGGTGTGGCACTTGAAGAAGTAGCTGTTATTTTCCCTGTTCATCCTGACTGCACGGGTTCCAAAACTTTATCTAAATTGTACACAACTGAGGATCGTGAAATGTGTCAGAAATTAGGAGCTACCTTAACTGAAGAAGGGGTTTATGCTCTGAATGACAAAGTTATTCCGCCTAGCGGATATCAAACTGAACTAATTGATTTGTACCACAGCATTGCACACCAAGGGGTTCAGAGAACACATGTTATGCTACAACAAACATGGTTTTGGTCAGAGATGTTACAAACTGTGAAGGATAGACTGTCCAGATGTATCCACTGTTTGCAAACCGAAGCCATAATTTGGAAAAGGTAAAATCCCAATTGGTCACAGTCCTCGCCCGCGAGGACCAATCACACATTTACAATTGGATTTTATTTTGTTACCTTCTGATCATGGGTACAAATATGTATTAGTCCTCGTTTGTAAATTTTCCAGATGCTCTGAAAGGGTATATTGGATTTTCAGTCCCTCTCATTGCACCATGGTTCGGGAATGATAGATTTTCATAAAATAGGGGTATCTTTACTGGGATTGTTATAAGCAATGTCTGTATTTGGTATCTGTGAGGTGACTGAGGGTCTGACCTATGTCAGGAATGCAAAAACAGTGATTATTCATTTAGCCCGGCTTCCAGAGAATAATACATATATACGTTTATTGCAAAGATTTATTTTACGATATAACAAATTAACCAAAATTCATCATGGTTGTATAAGACATATAAAAAGGAAAAATACAAATAAGTCAAATTTCTTTCTAAAAAGGTCTTTGGGTTTTAACTGTACCTTCCCCTAAAGCTCAGTTGTTGTGCTCAGGTCCTTCGGGTCCATTGAAGGACACTTTACAGGAGTATCTTAAAGTACTCACGTGCGCATTAAGAATGCCCATTTCAGTTCCCTCAGTGCTCAACATCCTGGAGATCTTAAAAACACTATATTCAATGTAAAGGTTAAAAATCACAAAAGTGGGGGACGAAGTGATGATAAAGAAAATAGGGAACTTAGGACCAATGTCCTCCAGGTATGAGGGTCCTTATTCGGTGTTGTTGACTACTCCAACATCTCTTCTTGTTGAAATCGAGCCAGGGCTGACTCGATGGATGCATCTTGCACAAGTGAAGCCTCTGTCGCCGCTTGCCGATACTAACTCTCTCTCTAATGTGATTTAGTCCAACAGGTGCAGTACTTCATATCCAACGAATGGCTGCTAAGGAAGAACAATGACTAATTGTTTCCTCTCTTTAGGTTCTCAACTATGATTCCACCTGGACCTATTGTGTTAAAAAAAAAAAAAAAAAAAAAAAAGAGAAACTGAAAACCATGGTGTTTATGTTTGTGTGTATTGGTGTTGTCCTGTTTGGTTGTCTACGTGTCGTTGTGTGTGTTGTGTTTTTATCAAAAAAACAATTCTGCTCCTACTATTCTATATCTCTAATAGGTACGAGTGCATGTTATCACACACGACTGGTTCTAAGGGTGACTCTTTGATGTGACTTCTGCAACAGTGCAGCTCATTGACATTCTGGGAGTGGTTGCAGTGCTCGTGGCTGGACAGTAGTGTTCATCCTAAGAACTGGATGCATCATCATCACATGACTCGTTAACTCTAGGCCATCTGAGAGACCTGAGCTGATATACATATATCTATCACAGCTATATATAATATACATATATATATATATATATATATATATATATATATCCCCGAAGTGTCGATGTGAAGAAGGACACGACGAGTAGGTACAGGTGAGTTCCCCGAAGGGTGGATTTTATTGATAAATAAGGTGGTGAGAAGAGGTGGTCCAGTGCGGGGTGCTCAGCTTCCTCTGTGCTCTGGTGTGCGGTGGCAGGGTGGGTCCGTTGTGCTCTCCCGTGTATGGTGGGGCTGGCGGTCACACACTGCTCTCTGCAAGTAAGACAGATCAGTAGGATTAGCTGGCTCTGCTGGAGACATCGCTCACCTCTGTGTTCGTTTGCTGTGCTTAAGTATGCAGTTCTTGATGATCCGCAGGTGTGGCCGCTCAGCCCGTGACGAGCAGGAGCAGGTGTGACTGCTCGGTTTCCAGGGTGACGCTGATGAGAGCTCGGGACACGTGTCACACTCCCCCCCCCTAAGCGTCGTCCTAGTCCTGTGGAGAAGTGGGGAGACTGGGGGAGGGCGGGGAGTGGACCCTGACAGACCTGCGAAAGCTGGCCAAACCCGAGAGAGTCCGTCGGCGTTGGCGTTGGCCGTCCCCGCTCGATGTTGCACGGTGAAGTTGAAGTCCTGGAGCGCCAGGAACCACCGCGTCACTCTCACGTTCGTCTCTTTGGCCCGGGCCATCCACTGCAAGGGGGCGTGATCTGTAATGAGAGTGAAGGGGCGGCCAAGGAGGTAATACCTGAGCTCCAGGACTGCCCACTTGACGGCCAGCTCCTCCCTCTCCACCGTAGCATACCCACGATCCTATTACCACATCTTCCATCTAATCCACATCACAGGCCTTACCCCGCCGTAGTAGACCTGGGAGAGGACGGCTCCCAACCCGGTGTCGGATGCGTCCGTCTGTACCAGGAAGGGACAGTTAAAGTCGGGCGCTCGGAGTACCGGCTCCGTCGTAAGGGCTGCCTTTACCCGGTTGAACGCCTCCTCCATCTCGGGAGTCCACTGGACCTTCTCCGGTTGCCCCTTCCTGGTCAGATCTGTCAGGGGGGAGGCTAAGGAGGAGAAGTTAGGGATAAAGCAGCGATAATACCCTGCCAACCCCAGAAAGGCCCACACCTGCGTCTTGGAGGTGGGCCGGGGCGCGGAGAGGATCGCTGCCACCTTCTTCTCCTGAGGTCGGATCAGGCCCCGACCCACCTGGTATCCCAGATACTTGGCTTCCGAGAGGGCCAGGTGACATTTTCGGGGGGTTGGCAGTCAGTCCAGCCCGGCGTAGTTCCAATAGCACCCTCCGCAGCCGCTCTAGGTGGTCCTCCCTAGAGGGTGTACTACCACTTCGTCGATGTAGGCCGCCACGTAGGCCTGATGCGGCCGGAGGATGACGTCCATCAGCCTCTGGAAGGTGGCCGGTGCTCCGTGGAGGCCGAAGGGAAGGACCCGGTAGTGCCAGTATCCATTTGGAGTCGAGAAGGCCGTCTTCGGCTTGGCCTGTTCCAAGAGGGGGACTTGCCAGTATCCCTTCGTGAGGTCGAGGGTTGATATAAACCGGGCCCTTCCCAGATGATCCAGCAGCCCATCGACGCGGGGCATCGGGTAGCAGTCAAACTCGGAGACTTCGTTGAGGCGGCGGAAGTCATTACAGAAGCGGAGGGTGCCGTCGGGCTTAGGAACCATGACGATGGGGCTGGACCATGGGCTGTGAGATGGTTCAATTACCCCTAACCTCAACATCTCCTGTACTTCCTCTTCGATGGCTTGTCTCCGAGCCTCCGGGACACGGTAGGGCCGCTGCCGGACGATGGTTCCGGGTGGCGTGCGGACGTCGTGTTCCAAGACATGGGTCCGCCCAGGTTGGGGGGAGAACACATCCGGAAACTGACTGACCAGGTGCTGCAGCTCGGTCTTCTGGGCGGCGGAGAGTTGAGGGTCCATGTCCACAACCACGGGAGCCGCTTTGGTGTAGGCCGAGAGCTGAGGCCCAGGTTGATGTGATACAGCTGGTCCCTTCTCCGTCTTCCGGGTTGCCTCACTCGGTATGTGACGGGGCCGACCTTTTCGGTGACGGTGTACGGCCCCTGCCAGGTGGCCAAGAATTTGCAGGCGGCCGTCGGGACCAGAACCAGGACATGGTCTCCTCGCTGGAACTCCCGTGGTTGGGCCGCCCGATTATAGTGTCGCTGCTGGGCCTGTTGCGCCTTGACGAGGTGCTCCCGGACGATGGGCATCACTCGGTCGATCCGCTCCCACATCTCCCGCACGTGCTCCACGGTGGTACGGTGTACGGCCGGTTGTTGCTCCCAGGCCTCTCGGGCCACGTCGAGCAGACCACGGGGCTGGCGGCCGAAGAGCAACTCAAATGGGGTGAAGCCAGTGGAGGCCTGAGGGACTTCCCGAACCCCGAAGAGGACGTATGGCAGCATCTTGTCCCAGTCTCTCTTATCTTCGGCCGTCACCCGGCGCAGCATCTGTTTTAGGGTCTGGTTAAACCGCTCGACTAGCCTGTCGGTCTGGGGGTGGTACACCGTAGTGCGGAGCTGCTGGACCTTCAGGAGTTTGCAGAGGTCCCCCATCATCCGGGACATGAACGGGGTGCCCTGGTCAGTCAGTATCTGGGATGGGATGCCGACCCGACTACACAGCAGGAAGAGCTCCTGGGCGATGGCTTTGGTAGTGGCCTTGCGGAGTGGAATGGCCTCAGGGTAGCGGGTGGCATAATCCACGATGACCAGGATGTGTCCGTGCCCCCGGGCGGACTTCGGCAGCGGCCCCACTAAGTCCATCCCGATCCGCTCGAAGGGCACCTCAATGATGGGCAGCGGTATCAGCGGGCTGGGGGGAGGGGTCCGTGGTGCGGTCCGCTGGCAGGTGGGGCAGGCATGGCAGAACCGCCGGACTTCGGCCTCCAGTCCCGGCCAGTGAAACCGGTCACGGAGGCGCTGGACGGTGTTCTGTACTCCTAGGTGTCCTGCCATGGGATGTGCGTGGGCTATCTCCATCACCGTTTCAGTCTTGCTGCGCGGGACCACCAGCAGCGTCTTTTCCTTCCCCCTCTCGCTGTGCGACACAGTACAGCAGGCCATTTTTCACTATAAAGTGAGGGGTGGGGTGAGGTGCCGGTTGGATTTCTTTTCCATCTACCACCCTCACTTGACCCCAGCAGTGCTTTAACCGGTCGTCCGCGTGCTGCTCTTTGGAGAACCCTCCAGCCCCCGTCACCTGTTGGTACAGGTCATAATAAAGGTTAGGAGTTGGAAGGGGTTGACTCACCATCTCTGGGGCTGTCCGAGGCCAGCAGCACAGGACGCCGTCGGTTTCTCTTGCTGGCGGGCTTCCGTGGACGGCTTCCGGGACGGGCGGTTCCCGGCCGGGCCGGCAGGCTGAGTAAAAGAGCCGAGAAGCTGCTCGAACCCTGGCCAGTCTTGCCCGAGGAGGACCGGTACCGGCAGATCCTTGACCAGTCCGACATCTATGGGCCAGGCGCCGGGTGGCGCAGCGATGGTAACTCGTCGAGCCGGCACGTCCCTGGTGTCGCCGTGCACACAGGTGATGGAGAGCTTCGTTTTGGCTTCAGGCCTCGGGGGCAACACCGCCGTCTTCACGAGGCTGACCGCGCTGCCGGAGTCTAGAAGAGCGAGGAAGGGCCGGCCGTTTATGTGAACCTCCGCCCGCGGCGCGTTCTCTGTGTGCACGGCGCAGCCTGCCAGCCAAGGTCGTGGCGGAGAACGGGGTGCCTCGGTGGGCATGGGCTCATCTCGAGGGCCGGGAACCGCCGGCCTGCTCACCGGTCGCTGGGTGCCCTCCGGCGTGCGCCGCTCCTGGACCACCCTTCGGGAAATGGCGGCGCTCTCTCCCCAACCTCCCGGTGTTGGGTGGCCTCCGCCAGCTCGATGGCCTCTACCAGTTCGGCTGGGGAAACACCGCGTAGGTAGGGGTCGTCGGTGTCTTCTTCACTGTCCTGCCCGCATTCTCCACCAGTGTGGCGGGGTGAAGAAGGACACGACGAGTAGGTACAGGTGAGTTCCCCGAAGGGTGGATTTTATTGATAAACAAGGTGGTGAGAAGAGGTGGTCCGGTGCGGGGTGCTCAGCTTCCTCTGTGCTCTGGTGTGCGGTGGCAGGGTGGGTCCGTTGTGCTCTCCCGTGTATGGTGGGGCTGGCACACACTGCTCTCTGCAAGTAAGACAGATCAGTAGGATTAGCTGGCTCTGCTGGAGACATCGCTCACCTCTGTGTTCGTTTGCTGTGCTTAAGTATGCAGTTCTTGATGATCCGCAGGTGTGGCCGCTCAGCCCATGACGAGCAGGAGCAGGTGTGACTGCTCGGTTTTCCAGGGCGACGCTGATGAGAGCTCGGGACACGTGTCACAATATATATATATATATATATATATATATATATTTATATATATATATATATAAATTTATAAATACTACATTAAAATGATTAAGATGCCTTTCAAGATCATTGATCAAAGAGATCCTTATTCTCCCATTTATACCAGTAGTGATGAGGAAATCTATACCTTACAGGTGAAGGGTAAGGAAAGGTATGAGATGTTGAAAATGATCAACGAAAGTTTGGAAATTAACGACATGGTACCATAAGGACAAATATCTTCAACTACTATCTCCTAAGGGCAAGAAGAGAAAGAACGATGATAGAGTTTAGAGTTGGGAAAGATGGAAGGCTGTGGTAAGTCCTCAACCCAGCAAAAGTCCAGGGGACGCCAGGGGTCGAATTTCCTTAGGAGTTCTCGTCTGGCCATCTTGGTGAAGATTTTTGTTAATTTCAAGGTAGCTGGGGTTAGAGAGGTATCTACAGTACTATCTATCTGAAATCTTGCTATTAATTTTCTATATTTTCATGTATGTATCATGTATTTTTCCTTTTGAATTACTCTGTATTTCTGTATTTTTTTGTTTTGATTTAAGGAAAAGGTTGTGGCGAGTCTTTTGATAAGACTCGAGTGGGGGATTGGTGTGTGGAGATTCTAAGAAATCCACATGGTGATAGAGATTCTGAGAAGAAGTCCACATATTTAAATTAAACCCAAGTGTTGTTGAGAGATTCTGAGAAGTCACGTACTCAAAATACTATATTAATAATGATAAGTTTCATTTCAAAAGTTAAAAATTAATATTTCATGGTAAGGATCTGTCTCATATATATATATATATATATATTAACAGGTTTCATTTTTATATTCAAAAATGTTTTTGGTAAACTTTATGGTATATTTCATATGTAATTTTACAGTATTTCTAACTGCGTAGTCAGCTGAGTCTGTTTTGCATATGAAGTTGAACTGCATGTATTGTTCTTTTGTATCAATATTTCTTAGAATTATCAGTATGATACTTTGAATCTAAAAGAGGAAGAAGTCCAAAATCGAGACATTGACTAGATTATTTTTAAAGGTCAGGTGTTATTAGTGATAGCCAGATGACGACTTATGTCTAGAACAACAGTATATAAGATAGACTCTGCAAAATAGAGTGGGTTTTGACTTTCTGAGACTCTGGTCTCTCTATCTTTTCAGCTCACTTCCTCTTGTTTGGCTTCACTCGACAACTCTTAGACTCAGACTTAGAACTCTTACAGGTTTTTATTCAAATTCAGATACCTTGAAATTCAGATACTTTGATACTCTGATACTTTGATATTTTAATACTTAATATTTTGGTACTTTTGATTCGAACAGAATAATTGTTTATGTTTTAATTACAATTGTATTAATGTTTTGATTAATACTGATTGGGTTCAATCCATCATAAATGGATTGTTATTAAAAAATGTACTAACACTGGATTTACATTTTCTATATTTGAAGGTTGTTATTATTATCCAGAACTTTATTTCCAAGTTATGATTTGTGGTTTCTGTTCTCTATATTCTTTTTAATAAATTTACATATTATTACACCTTGACCGTCTGAATTGGATTAAATTTTGCATCAGAGATCCTCTGCGTTGGCAAGAGTTTGCTCTTTTCCCAGTTGACCCGAAGGCCCAACAGGCTGAGGTGCCGGAGCACCAGGTCCCTGTGCTCGCACAACTGATCCCGAGATTGTGCTAATATCAGCCAATCGTCTAGATAGTTGAGAATACGAACACCCTGCTCTCTGAGGGGAACAAGAGCCGCCTCCGTGACTTTCGTGAAGACACGGGAAGACAGGGACAGCCCGAAGGGCAGGACCTTGTACTGATATGCCCGTCCTTTGAACGCAAACCGCAGAAAAGGTCTGTGGCGCGGAAGGATCGACACATGAAAGTACGCGTCCTTCAGGTCGATCGCTGCAAACCAATCTCGGGGACGGACGCACTCGAAGATGCGTTTCTGCGTCAACATCTTGAACGGTAGCCGATGAAGGGTCCGATTCAAAACTCGCAGATCCAAGATTGGTCGTAACCCACTGTCTTTCTTGGGTACAATGAAGTAAGGGCTGTAAAACCCCGTCCTCATATCGGCTGGAGGGACCGGCTCTATCGTGTCTTTCTTCTCTTCCGCCAGTAAGACTGCGATCTCTTAGGTGAAGTGGATACCGCTGAGGGGGGACAGCCGGGCGAAACTGAATCGCATAGCCGAGGAT
>NW_024879140.1:372671-377734 GCF_018340385.1 Cyprinus carpio | reverse complement strand
ATCCACCCTTCGGGGAACTCAGTTTGTGCAACTGGCCCAAGAGTACCCTAGAAACCCACAATAAATATATATATATATATATATATATATGTATATCAGCTGTGACAGACTTAGCACAGGTTTCTCAGATGGCCTAGAGTTAACGAGTCATGTGATGATGATGCATCCAGTTCTTAGGATGAACACTACTGTCCAGCCACGAGCACTGCAACCACTCCCAGAATGTCAATGAGCTGCACTGTTGCAGAAGTCACATCAAAGAGTCACCCTTAGAACCAGTCGTGTGTGATAACATGCACTCGTACCTATTAGAGATATAGAATAGTAGGAGCAGAATTGTTTTTTTGATAAAAACACAACACACACAACGACACGTAGACAACCAAACAGGACAACACCAATACACACAAAACATAAACACCATGGTTTTCAGTTTCTCTTTTTTTTTTTTTTTTTAACACAATAGGTCCAAGGTGGAATCATAGTTGAGAACCTAAAGAGAGACCGGAAACAATTAGTAATTGTTATTCCTTAGCAGCCACTTCGGTTGGAGTATGAAGTACTGCACGTTTGAGGGACTAAATCAACATTCGAGGAGAGTTGAGTATCAGGCAAGCGGCGACAGAGGCTGTCACTTGTGCAAGATGCATCCACGAAGTCAGCCTGGGCTCTGATTTCAACAAGAGAGATGTTGGAGTAGTAGTCGAACAGACACAGAATAAGGACCTCATACCTGGAGGGACATTGGTCCTAAGTTATCCTATTTTCTTTATCATCACTTCGTCCCACCACTTTGTGATTTTTAACGCTTTCCATTGAATATAGTGTTTTAAGATCTCCAGCATGTTGAGCACTCCCGAGGGAACTGAAATGGGCATTCTTAATGCGCACTGCGTACTTAATAAGATACTCGTAAAGTGTCCTTCAATGGACCCGAGGGACATGAGCACAACAACTGAGCTTTAGGGGGAGGTACAGTTAGAAACCCAAAGCATCTTTAGAAAGCACTCTTACCTCAGTTGTATTTTTCCTTTTTATATGTCTTATACAACCATGATGACAGTTTGAGCTAATTTGTTTTATATTGTAAAAATAAAATCACTGTTATAAACGTATGTATGTAATTAGGCTCTGGATAGCCGGGCTCAAAAGAATAATCATCGTTTTTGCAGTTCACGACATAGGTAAGACCCTCAGTCACCTCAACAGATACCAAATAAAGACATTGCTATAAAACATCCAGTTAAATACCCGACATTTATGAAAATCTATCATTCCCGAACATGGATGCAATGCTGAGGGACTTCTGAAAATCAATATACCCTTTCAGATTCATCTGGAAAATTCAAAACCGAGGACTAAGTACATATTTGTCCCCATGATCAGAAGGTAACAAAAAATAAAATCCAATTGTTAAGGTGTGATTGAAGTCCTCGCGGGCGCAGGACTGTGACCAATGGGATGATTTTACATCTTTTCCAAAATTATGGCTTCGGGTTTGTAAACAGTGGATATATCTGGACAGTCTATCCTTCACAGTTTGTAACATCTTCTGACCAAACCATGTTTGTTGTAGCATAAACATGTGTTCTCTCTGAACTCTTTGGTGTGTGCAATGCTGTGGTACAAATCAATTAGTTCAGTTTGATATCCGCTAGGCGGAATAACTTTGTCATTCAGAGCATGTCCCCTTCTTCAGGTAGTTCTACTTCTCTGACACATTTCATCCCAGCAACAATTTAGATAAAGTTTCGAAACCCCAGTCAGATGAACAGGGAAAATAACAGCTACTTCCTCAAGTTCCACACACTTTGCAGCTTCTCTCACGCAGCCTTACCAACTAGAGAGAGTTTCTCTTTTTATAATCAATCATTGAATATTATTTTTTGTGACCTGTGACATACCAGCGACACTGTTTTGATTGGAGATTTTTCTCACTACTCGCGTTAAGAATTTCTTTACTCACGGTTTGATGACCTCTATATTACCGATGCCGTTACCAGCTGTGGTCAATTAACTCCACGACGTTTCCAAAACAGGACCATACCTCTATGCACACAGAATGGTGTGGCTGTAAGCCAAGTATGAGGGTAGAAAATCTTTTACATTAGGAGCTATTTTCACCTGGCAGTCAGTTTAAGAGCCAGATTTAAGGCGAGCTTTCAAAGGCAATGCAGATTCAGCGATCGGCGCCGACTTCCTCCCCGAAGCGAGCCCCTCAGCCAAGACCGCGCCAGTCTTTCCGATCTACTACCGACCAGCCCGTACAGAGACACGTGGCATCCCTGTTAGAGTATGCAACTGCTGCATCACACGAGACATGGCCACGAGATTCTGAAAAAAGTTCATCTCCTGACAAAATGTCCCGTCACAGAGAATTACCTCGGCGCAGTCAGTGTTGCACCCTCCCCTCATTCCTCCATTAGGGATGCACAGGAATTGTGTTCCGGTTGTCGCAACATGACAGTGAGCTGAGGGGTTCATTGGCAGCAGTTTCCCATTGTGGCACGTCGTAGATTTGAAATCGCACTTTATTTTTTGTCTCTGAGAGCAGGCGTATGAAAGCGATGTGATGAGCAGTGGAAGGATAGTATCTGAGGGTGAGCCGTTCAAACGCCCGGACTCAGCGCAGTCAAGGCCAGTACAAACCACGGCATCTGTCCATTCATTGCCATTCATGGAATGGAGGGAAGATCAAAGGTTTGAATGGTATAACAAGTTGACATAACTTTTTGTCACCGTTACATGTGTCCCGCTAGCACACCATGTTATAAAGCACTTAGGGCCACCAGTGTCCAATACAGGAGATGTCAGTTTGTGTACTGTCGGGGAGGGATATTAATAAGAGCGGGAGAGGAGGCTAATGTGGATTTTTGAGGAGAGTAGAAAAGGACTCGCCATGGTAAAAATCTGGGATATACATCCGATTAAAATTAAATAGCCCCATTAATGATCTTAAACCAGTAATAATAGGAGTTATTTTAGAGTCACATATTCAATGCGTGTAGCCTATAGTTAATCTACAGCTACCATCTGGCTTTTTTTTTTTTTTTTTTTTTTTTTTTTTGTTTTACAGGCTGCATGGGTAAGTTCGTTGAGGAAGTACAATCTTACCAAAATCCCTCCTGATTCCTGAAGCTGGTTCTACAATTTCCTGTTCAGCTTCTCGCTTCTCTCTGAAGAGGATACTGGAATACTGGAGGATGTATAGGATGTACCTGAAACATTCAAAGTTCAATCCCGCAGACTCAACATCATGTTTAGAAGTTGACTACTAAATTTGGAAATTTCTCAGCTTAAATATATTGTATCACTGAGGAATCAGTAGACTCCTTTTCATTACAGATAGTCTAAGGCTTAATTCCCCTTCAGAGTTCCAGTTTATGGAACACTGGTGCTGGGAATTGGTAAATACTGACTACTATCTGACCCCTAGTCAGCAAAAACATTCGTTTCAATTTACTCAATATATCCATCCCCATTACCATGCCAACTTGGCTTTCTCCAACCCAGAATTGCACCCAAAAAGGCGTTCAAATGGATATATTATTAGAGAAATCAATAGACTGTGTGAAAAGACCATGCACTCAGATATACCTTGGAAGATGCATTTGTTTGTTTAAGGCAAATTAATAACAGTTACTGAGATCTGAGACCCGGCCCACAAGAATGTAGCTATCCTGGCTTCCTAGGTTAGAATGTAAAATGGACGAGGGTCTCGTGCTCATATAAAAATGAAGGCCACTATGTCAGTCTGTATTCTCAAAAGCTCTTTTGTCAGTTTCAACCTGCTTCCAGGTCAGCACCTGCTTCTCTGCACCAGGGTTATTTTTAAGCACAATCTCGGAGGAAGTGGTTTTGTGTTCGCTGTTGTTGAAAAGAGGAACCAGGCTTTCTGAAATTGCCTCCCCAAATTTCTGATCAGGCAATCTGTTTGCGTAGTGACCATCACGCTGGCAATGATAATACAGCGAAATGCTGGAGCAGAGACCGGTCTAACTGCAACAATCCAGTCCTTTTTTCTGTTGCCACGATGTCTTGAGCCCTCAGGTCCCCAGGGTTATGAAAGAAGACCAATCAATTATCGCTGGCAGGAAGAACCAAGCAACTGTGTAAATAAGTAGCATCTCTCATATTTGACTGGCGCAATGGCGGAAGCATGATTGGACAATCTAAGTCAGGTTCTACCTCAAGTATGGCCACAAATTCTTTCCTGTGCCCTTTGTGGAATCGCTCAGTGTAATCAACAAATGGTTCATTAGGACCCTGCCGAATCATTGTCAAATTAGTGAAAGTCTGAATCTAATCTACAATTATAGGCAAATGTGCTTCAGTACACAGCACTCTGTACGGAGTTATGTGAATCATCTGCATTCGCTGGTGGGTGTAAATGAGGTAGATTAGATGATCTGTCCTACGTGGGTAATAGGCGGCCAGACTTGCTCCACTAAATTGAATACAAGATCTTTTTATCTGCTACTGCTAGGCGGTTATTCTCTTGCCATTACCCACAAATCGATCCCAAAAATTCCAGAATTGGGTACTTTGTTAGATTTCATGACTGGCAGTGTATTTCTACAATACTTAGTCAAATCTCGCACACCCATGGATCGCATAAACCCCCCACTTGACCAGCCGCCATCAATTCCTGATCCAATTTCACCACAGCTGGGTAATTTTGGATGCAGTTTCCATACTCCACCTTTCATTCTCAGCCCTCCAGGAAGCCCAGAGAAATAGCTGCAACCTGTATACCACTGTTTTCAGAAACATTCGCTCACATGTCTCCCTGCCTTGGAAATCGCCGCTTTCAGTTTTTGAAGCATACCCTGCCACATAAATATCACAATTTTAGGAACTTCCCTGCATCTGCTCTGGTTCCTTAGTTACAATGTCTAATAAATCCCACATATCTTGCGTAGCATCTCTCTAGCCAATTTTTGTGCCGGTTTATCCACATAAACTATTCTTCCATTACATATGTTAAAATACCTTTGCTTGCACAATCCTCAAACAACACAAAACTTGTGCATATTTCTTTTGTTTCTTAGGATCATTATCTT
>NW_024879140.1:329924-371671 GCF_018340385.1 Cyprinus carpio | reverse complement strand
GTGCACATGTGCATTCTTCATACTTGAATCTGATTTGACCTTGTGACCATTATTAAACTATATGCCTATGGCAAAACAGGTCAAAATCAGACTAGCTACAAAAGGAGACAAGTTTAAAAAGTGTTGGGTCACTGTAACACAAAGGCAAGGTCTACGTCACACATTATATAATTTACAAATACTTGGACTAATTAAAATTTGATGTTTTTGAAAGAAGTCTCATTCTCATCAATGCCTGCATTTATTTGATTAAAAATACAGTGAAAATAGTAATTGATTTCAATTTAAAATGTAATTTATTCCTATCATGGCAAAATTGAATTTTAAGCATCCATTACTCCAATCTTGATCCTTTAGAAATCATTAAAAGTTATTTTAAATCGAAAAAATAAACATACTGATTTTACATTATTTTAACGAACAAACACAGCTTTGGTGAGCGTAAAAGACTTCTTTTAAAAACTAGTATGTAAATGAATGTGGTAAATGTACAAAAAATGACTAAACTGAACGGGATCAAGATTGACAGGAAGCATACACAGAGGTTTATAAGCGTGGTAGTGGTTCCTAAACCTCCTGCCAAGTGTGACAGATTTGCACATCTGCTTTGACGCGACTACTGACAAATCTCACTCCCTTCTGTCAATCAAAGGCTGAAAGGCTGTTTCATTTTGGTACAAACCATTTAAAATGCTCTTTCCGTCGACCTGACGGTCGGTAAAGCTTTACAACCTACTCTATTTGTCAATCACAGATTTGTTATCATCTGGAAGATGACTCCAATCAGTCTCTCTTTATTTCAAAGGGAAAAAAGTGAACACACCAGCAGGTGATTTTGTGTTCTACTGCTTCTCAACGAGCTTTTTGATTCTGTGTCCATGAAAGCCAGGAAACAATCAAGTTCATGTGGTTAGCAAATGGTAACCTCATATTTCATACTGTAGAGATCACTGTTACGATAAAAGCTCCATGACATTCGATGGATCATCGATGAAAGTTGCTCGCCTTAGAAAACAAATTGCTTTTTTCAGCCATTATAGACATTAAAACATCCCTCTGTGAATTTCTTTTGAAAAACAAATGGACAAAAACCACAAAATCTAATTTTTATCACCACAGTTATTAAGAGTGCATGTGCACTTGAAATTGCTTTAGAATCTGCCAAACCAATGTAAATGTTAATGAACTTTTTAAGATGGTGCCTGGACTAAGAAGTCTAGTCCATATTGCGGACAGCGCTTAACTTGTAGGTTTTTCTTCTATACTGGTACATGCGCTCAGCTGTGCTGACCTGGTGCCTGTCACTCGTTTATGTAGTTGTCCTTGGTGTACACTGCCAGAAGGCTGACCTTACGAGCCAATGTTCACCAGTAACATGGAAAAAGGTTGTCAAGACAACAGGGACTCTTGATGCAGTTCCTGTGTGTCGGAGGGGTTCTCAAAGTAATAGCACTCAGGATGACCATTAAAACCGACTGAGTCTATGTACAGCAGCCCCTGGATCAGACAATCCAGCTCATCCAACTTCAGCAGCTCTAGGTCTGCCATCTACAAAGAAAAAAAGAAGTATTCATGACTACTCTCATTGCTCTGAGCGTACAAGTTTCATCCCTTCAACATATTTCCTGCCGACAGCATTTTTATTAAAGAAAAAAAAATATCGTATGCTTCAACTATCAAACGTTTAACAGTTAAGCCTTTATCAAACCGACAGAAACCTTAATGTGTCAGAATTTTAAAAAATATTACAGTTTTCAACGGGGTGTTAATATTCGAAGTACTAAATCAGGAGCTTCACTCAAAAAAGGTATATTATCAGTAATTGATTTCTGAATGAAGGGTCGTGTGACAATGAAGACCAGAGTAATGGCTGCTGAAAAATCAGCTTTGTCATCACATTTAATAAATTACATTTTAAAGTATATTACAAATATTTTCTAAAATATATATTTTTAATGTAACAATATTTCTAATTTTCTAATATATATATTTTTTTTACTGTATTTTTTTACCAACATGAAATCTCATTGGTCCACCATTGTCAAACCAGTTTGAAAACCATGCTGTGGTCCATCTTCTTACTGTTCTGAAGTCGTTCTCAAACTTGTATGCCCCGCCACCAGTGAGCGTACAGTGTGGTATGCAGGCTGGAGAAGTGCGTATCTCTGCCCCATCTGGATGAATCTGTGCATGGCAAGCGGTAGGTGGGGAAGCGGATGAAGTGAAGATTCCCTGTCACTGACCGCCAGATTGTCAGTTGTGTAGCTCCAGATGTACATCACACGGCCGGACCGGTTTTGCCATAGGCCGTGTTGGAGTTAGGTACCTGCGTATGCTCTTCAGATTCTCCACCTCTTCCAGCTCCTCTTCTGCAGTGATGTCCTTTGGCTCGAAGTAAACAAGCTTTACCTAAAGTACCCACCGATATCCATTCCAAACCATGGAAAAGCTAGAAGAGATACAGAGACTGATCATAATGATTGTATAAGTTGTGTTCCAAAAGATAAACTAATAAACTGGACTAGCGACTAAAACTACTAAAAAAAACCCTCAAAGTACACAAAATAAGGAAAAGGTTAGTTAAAACATTTTAAGAACAACAACTTGACCAATACGTTGTTGTGTATACAATACAGTTCAAAAGATTTTCTCTCTTTTTAAATAAATTTATATATTTTTTATTCAGCAAGGATGCATCAGATTGATCAAAGTGCCAGTCAAGACTTTTAAATTCTTTTTTATGTAGTTTGTATAAAAAGAATTCTATTTTTAAAAAATGCTGTTCTTTTCGTACTTTCTAATCACCAAGAATCCTGAAAAAAAAGCACCATGGATTACCACAACAACGGATACTTAAAGAAATGTTTCTTAAGCACCAAATCTGCATATTATAATGATTTCTACAAAAGAGAGCATGTGATGACACTCAAGACTGGAGTAATGGCTGCTGAAAATACAGCTTTGCCATCACAGGGATGCTACATTTCAAAATATACTAAAATGGAAAACACTTATTTGGAATTGTAGTAATATTTCGACAATGAAATTTTTCTTTGTATGTTTTGATCAAATAGAATTCAGCCTTGGTGAGCATCAGAGACTACTTTTAAAGCAGCAAAACCAAAAAATATATATAAATAAATAAAAATTCTTACCGACCCCTAACTTTTTACAAGCAAGTAAGCAAAATTCACACACATTGCAGAAGCAGGCCAGACAAAGAGAGGCAGTCACTGCAGCAGCTAATGAAGAGTTGGACAGTTACCGCGGCAGCAGCCATGAGGCTGCAAATTGCTGTTCTAGGATGCTTAGCAGGTGAGAATCACACACTAAGACAGCATAACCAGTGCAAAAATGTTCAAACAGATGCAAAGGCCTGGCTCTATAATTAAATACATATCAGTACACAGAAATGTCAATTTGACCTAAAGTACAGCGCAGTTGTCTAACAAAGCTTATCAAATAATAGGTAAATCATTACTGATATGACTCTTACATCTGGTCTGGAAGAATTAGGGCAGGTCAGGGACACAGATCTGAACTTGAATAGCCTGGCAGACGCATATCAATCTGTGACTAATCAATCAGATTTATGACTGACCTGCCAGGTATAAAGACACTGTCAGCTGGTGCTGCACAGGTGACCTGCCTGTAACCAGAACGCTCTCTGCTACTACATCATCTCAAATGACTCACCGCACTTCTTTCCCCCACTAATTTAGATCTTGGCATATGCTGGGGAAGGATATTTTGGACATCACTCTTATTTCAGAGAATGCAATCAAGCGGAACGAGAGGCCATCTATATGAATAATACTGCGTGCTCTGCTTGCATAGTTTAAAAACCACAGGTGAAATGCATGTTATTTGAACTGAAAAAAATGCAGAAGAATATCCTAGACAGGGAATGAATGAATGTTACTTCTTCCATTGACCTGAATGACCTGAGCCAGAAGCAGCAAGTGAACAGGGGGGTGTGACAGTGGTGTGACATATGACATCAAACAGCCCATGTGGGTGAAAGGTCTGTTTACTTCCCCCCGTCAGCCACGCATGGAGAGGGAGAGAGAAAACTGGCAGGCGCAAGTGTGGTCCATGTGAGGGGGCCTGGGAAAGGCGAAGAAGTGGCGAGAGAGAATGTGACCAAGAGAAGGAGAGGGGCTGATAGAGAGAAATTGTAAATTGTAACAATATTTCACAATATTACTGTTTTTGTCTGCATTTTTGATCAAATAAATGCAGACTTGATGAGCATAAGAGACTTTGTTCAAAAACATCATAAACAGTAATGTGACCAAACTTTTGACCATTACTGTATGTAAATAAAAACATCCACTCACTTTCAACTGCTTTTATTTCCAACAAATGTATTAATATTTGTAAATATTTGTATGAACATAAAATGCTTCAACAACTGAGACATCAAACAAACATGTTTCACAGATATTTGACAAACAGAAATGGAGTAATGAGTCCCTGGACAAAGGGGGATCAATTTCAAAAGCAGCAGTCAGTATCTGGGCTGGCCTTCAGCAGCTTTTATAGTACTACAGTGCATTTCATCCTCAAGTTCTCGAACACATCTGGGGGTTCATATGGTCGTGTGGTTTGGCACTGGAGGACGATCAGTTGTCCATCCTGTCTCCCTGAAGCACTGTCTTAAGTATCTTAAATTACAGATGATGGCTTTCCTAAAGACAAAAGTAGAAAAACAATTATTTAATTTAATGCACAATATTTAAAAATAATACTATGATTGTTTAATACATCTGTATATGTTGGAATTAACATTAGCCAAGCTTAATAAGTGATGAAATGTCTGTTACACAATAAAACATTCAAGTTGACAGTATAAATTTCTGTAACGTATTACTCACTGCATTTTTCAGCTGACTAGATAGCAAACAACTAATGTGAATATCCCACATATAACACTTAGCAATAAAACAGAAATAAAAAGTATGCATCAGAAACTTTTTTTTAAACTTCCCTATTATATCATAGGCGAAAAATAGTATGTGAGGCGCAGTAGTATGTCTGAATTCATAGTAAGCGAAAAGTACCTGGATGACCTACTGCTTCCACCCGGATTCTGAAGTGCACATTCGATGGAAATTTTACTACACCATGAGGCCAAGGGAAAGGATTTATGAATGGCAGTGCAAGCAATGTAACTGTCACGTGACAGTAACAACATGGCAGATGTAGTACGTCTGAATTTCATTCATACTACAATAATAATACCCATATACAAACATAGAACATACTTTTTTAACAGTTGTGAAGCAAATTCAAATTCAAATGTAGTACCATCTCAGATAGTACGCAATTTCAGATGCACCATTGGCATTTTTTCAATACACACAAACCAAAATGCAATGATGACACACAATGCTAGCTTAAATTATGCTGCAACATTCTTGATGAGTTAACATAAAGAAATACATATAATCAACTGAAACAAACAAAAAACATTTACTTACCTAAATTGAAATGTGTTCTGTATATCCTAGAGTTGCTAGTTGTTATCCAGCCTTCTTGCTTCACTGCTGCAATCCAGGTGTTTCTCAGAAATCTCAACACTTAAATTTCGGAATGTTAGTTCCGGACCAGAGGGAACACCCAACCACCGAGCAACAAGAATCTAATTTTAATTTTGACATTTTAAACACCAGGTTTAAGTAAATTAACGCAATCCCACAGCACATTAATCAAAAAGCATGTGTAATTTAATTAAAATCATGAAACTTATAAATTTTCACATCAATTTAAGTTTAACAAAAATTACATGTTTAGAGCCCTATGAAACGTTTTATTTTTTCACACCATATTTTTTGTTACCGAATTCCGTGTTTTAGCATGTCTAACTATTTGAAGGCATAACACAACTTAATTTATTCATTTATTTCTTAAAGTAGCCTTCTCATGAATTTTTGTTTCAGAAATTCTGTGTTGTGCATTTACATTTTTCTGGTTATCAAATGAAGGCATAAAACATTAGTTTCATTTATCTTTTAATTATTGAAAATAATGTCGCAATTTGATTTAAGTGTAATGCCCTACTTTTGATTAATTAATTCAAAATTTGAGAAATTCCATGATATTCCGTGTTAAACTGTGAATTCCATTTTTATGACTGGATTCCGCAATTCCTTCCGCATCGCGTAAATCATAGGACCCTACATTGTGGGGCACCATTGAGCAGCAGCCAAGCATCATAACAAAAAATGAACCTCAAGGTTGATCTAGGTAAATGTGTGCAGAAATGTATAGGGCCCCAATCCTATATTTTGCCTGGGGGACCCCAATTCACTAAATCCACCCCGATGAAGACCACTGAGCACCTGGCACCCATCAAACTAGAACAGAATAAATGTGTCCATAGCCAAATTTAACCTTATTTGTCAGAGCTACAGTCCCTTACTAGAAGGTACTGCAAAAGCAGACAAAATATACATTCCAATGCATCTTTAAACAGTTTTTCTGATTATGAAAATCTAATCTAATAATAGGGTCTTTTTTATTCATAAATATCTAATGCCTATCCACTTTGTGTGCTTTTGGTGTGTGAATCTGAACAAAACCACTGAAACGAACATCACGAGAACAAAACCCTGTGGAAGACAGTCCAAAACTTTGTACTAACAGCATCCAGCTGTTATTGAAAAAAAATTATATATATAATAATAATGAAAAAAAAAAAAAAGTATTTTTTCCATTATTTCACTATTCTTATATATCTCTTCTTGTACTTTCTGGACAATTTTTAAACTTTGCATTGCCAGCACTTCTTGTGTTTTTTGCCTCCATATAATAAATTTCTGGTTGTATCAGTCATTTGTTGCCTTTGGATAAAGGCATCTTCTAAATGAATAAATGTAAAATGTCAGCTAATAGAAGTCTTTACCAACTGAGAAAGAAATATCTAAATAAAATCTATGGTTAATACATTAGTCTAAAATATTGCTTATCTGGTAAGAATACATTTCAACACTATTGAGTATATTTAAAAGAACAATAAAACAATAAAACAAACCATTGCTGCTATGAAGATGTTACTACAACACACAAAAAGCAAGGCTAAAGCTGAGGAATGAAGACAAGCTGGTCTGGCATGCAGTCTGACACAACTAAAGGCTCGCTGAACTGTATGAATGCTGTATTAAGCGTTCAGTTTTCTGCTCCCGTTACCTTTGGCAACACAAACTAAACCTGACACCAAGTCACTTTATTTTACAACATACATGCACTTTAGTAATTACCAAAGAAAATAAATTATATTTTACAGTGTCACCAGAGTATGCTGCAATGAAGAAGAAGGAAAAAAAGAAGGAAAAAGAAAGAAAAAAAAAACCTATCAGCAATTCAAGGAAGTAGGTTTTTAACAACACCACACATGGATGAGGTGATGCAGCGCCGGCGCTGTGGTGGGGCATTCGAGGGCCGTGCCCCCCCTAGCGGTCATTGATGCCCCTCCTACAGGCCATGGCGTGGCCCAAAAAAAAAAAAAATCCCGTTTAGTTATTATTTTAATATTAAATGTTCAAACTGTAACTTAAATTAAATAAAATAAAAAGAATGGGAAAAATGCATAATGTGGTTGTTCATGGCACGTTACTAGGCCAAGTGTCATGGTGAATGCTTATTGGTCGCCGAGTAAACTTGTTACATTTGATTTGCAGCGCGCACGCAAAATCCATTATTTTATTTGTTGAAGCACAGTTTGGATTTTCTGTATTTTATTTTTTTCCATTTCCTGTATTTTATTTTATCTTTATCTATTTCTCAAGTTCTACAAAATTTGCATTCTACGCAAATCAAAAACTAAAAAATCAGTTAAACCTTATACCTTGTGTGAGTGGCTCATTATTGTTGTGACATCCTTATTCTCTGCAGGCGAATTTTAGTCTTCTGATTTAACTGGTCCATACGCAGACATTTGTGTGATGATGTTCAACTCGTTTTATGAAAAAAAAGGCTTAAGTTTTTCAGAAACATCTATCTGAAAAAACTTTGTCTGATTTTTTTTTTTGCGGTTTTTCAAAGCTTCAAACTGATTCAGTGTTTTATTTTTGTCGTCGTAATTTGTTAATTATTTAAGTATAAAAAATATATAGCTATTTATTGTAGGGCTATTTTATGTTTTTTTTTTATTTATTATTATTTAGCCTATATTATATTTATATTATTATTTTCTGTCCTGTTCTGTTGTTTAGGCTATCTGTTCTGGGCCGGGTTTCCCGATAACGATGTAGCCTAGCCTATCTTAGCTCTTAAAAGCGCTCTCTACGTGCAAGTTTATGAACGTTAACCGCAATTCCTCGCGCGTTTCCCAAAAATATACATTTTCCCAAAAATGTAGGCTACTGAACTCGTAGAACGCGAGAATACGTGCTACTTGAGTCGCTGTCCATTCGCAAAGTGCTGAACTAGGCTATACTAACCTTATATGGAATCATATTCTGACACGTTTAACCTAACAATCGTCATCACAACAGATGACGATTGTTGGGTTAAACTGTTCAGAAATATGATTCCATATAAGATTAGTATAGCCTAGTTCAGTATTAGGAATCAAGACAGGTAAAAAAAAAAATAAAAAAATTATATAATGACATTCTATATAGATAGATCATTGGAGCTAACTGACTCTTGCCGTATCCGGTCGGCAAAACAGCAAATTTCAGCGCTGTCTTCTGTTCCTCTTTTTAGATAAAACCCAAGTCTAAATCGTTCATTGTCATTTCTATATAGATCTTTCAGATTTAGGTCTGGATTTCCATGCTACTATGATGTTGCCAATGCGTCAAAAAATATTTATCAACGACAGTGCCCCCCCGCCGATGATCCAATGCCCCTCCAGTCGATCTGCTCTGACGCCGACTCTGAGGTGATGTCTTACCTCGCTTCCTTGAACACTTCAACTTCATGCTGGCAGTCCGAATATATTCAGGTTTAAACAAAAACGCCCACAACAGGAGAGCCCACGGGCAAAAACGCAATTACTAGTTTAGTTTGGTTTTGTGATGGCATTATAACTACACTTTCAAAGCTGAATTCTTAGCGTCGCTTTTAAATAAGTGATGAAAAAAAACGGAGAAATTCTGCCTAGTGGAGGGTGGGGGCCCTTTAAAGCGGCCACGCGAAGACAAAGTCAGGAGAGCTGATTGGTCGAAACGCGTCGAGCCTTTCCATCAGGAGTGATGTCAGCACACCTCCTGACTTCACAACGACCAATCAGAGAGGCGAGAAGAACAATCTCAAAGGTTTCCTCAAAACAAAAACCACTCTTCGGAAGCCAGGTCCAAGACAGCACTGAGATAATGACAGTTGGTCTAGGATTGGGTCCTGAGAAGCATTTCTTTAAATGCCAGACCCGAATAATGTTCATGTAACGTGCTGAACGTTCGAGAAGCGTTAAAAATGTGAATGTCATCCTTTGCTGAAACGAAGGGGAGCGCCTAATTTAAACAATCTGACAGGGTTTCTTGCAATACTATTCACACTGACACTGCTACCGAATCTACAGCGAGACCGGTACAGTCACTGATCTATAATATAGAACAGTACAATATCATTAGTATATAGTATAATATAGTCATATAAGTTATAGATCAGTGGGTACAGTTCGATTTCCGAACCAATGACTCTTAAGAGTCGGTTCTTTTTAGTGATTCAAAAACATACTGTGCGTCCAGTGTAGTTCGATTGCCGGAAAAATGACTCTTGAGAATCGGTTCTTTTTAGTGAGGAAAAAAAAACAAAGTTGAGTTACAGACATCAGTTACTGATTAATCTGACTTGGTGGACCGCAGATTATTATAACCCAACTACTGTGTAATACTTAAAAAAAATTGTCAACATTTATAAAACTACATGTTCTCTGGAAATTTGTACGTTAATTACCTCACAATTTTGGCAACGTGCTTTTGAGGGCGGTAAATTAAATCAAATTTTCATTTATTTCTGCTCAAAAGTACTAAATTAAAGAATCGATCAATTCCTTAAGATACCGAATCCTACTTTGGACTCTTGTTCAAAGATAAGTAATTACCTGAGGTAAAATTGTGAGGTCTGAAGTCGATATGATATCTGAAAATACCTTACAAGAAATTAATTCACACATACATTCAGTGCCGGTTATTGTCTCAAAAACGAGGGTAACTAATATATTGTGTCATTACACTGGCAAAAAATAATTTTAATCCAAACAAATCGCCGAGTGTAAACATTGACATGGTCACGTCCTGTGTATTTTAGGGCATTACTGCTCATCAGACACTGTTGAAATCAAATGTACAAATATTATCTAATGAAATCTGAAGGTGTTTGCGACTATAAACTTACGCGGTCTGTTTTTTCTTCGCTGATTCCATTCTCCTCCGCAGCCGACACCTCTCTTGCCGGGGGAGCCGTTGGTTTGAGGGTCCTGGTGGAGATGCTGGTGATTATCGTCAGTCGGACTGAACGGGCTACAGCTCCGTGGCTCAGCTGTCGCCGGAGTGCCTTGTGCATGCCGTTTGTGCAGCAAGGACCCGGTCCTTTCTGATCCATCATTGATTTGGCCTTGTCCATATTTTCAATGTATAGCAAAGGGGCTACAGCTTAAGGCTGGAGGCGACCCTCTCTTCCTACGGAGACGGTTGGATGTGTTCGCGCTCTCGAGATAAGAAAGGGCTCGTGGCTAATGGACCTACACCAAACCTCAGCACAAGCGATTTACACCCCTCTCAAACACAGATAATAAACAGACAAGCCTCCTGTTTTACAAGTTTTTTTGTCGGATACTAAAGCGAAGGAGAGTAAAAACCACGTGGAACCGCCCGATGTCGCCGTCGCGTCTCTAATTGTCGGTGCATACTTCTCTCACTGTAGGCTCTGGCGCTGCGTGCAGCCACCCCTGTCAACACAACCCGGCTCCATGCACGTCACCGGATGGATCCTACAGACAAGCAGCGCAAGCAGAGGTTTGCGCGCGCATCGCACTCACACAGCCATCCCTCTATCCGCTAACAGAAAACAAAGTACAGACTATCGTTCACGATCGTTCCTCACATTTCACGGACAACTGTTCTATTATACTACATTCTTCCCTTCGCCCGTTTGCGTATTCGGCATTTCGCCCGCGTCATCTCTTGTGTTATAGATGATCACCATCTAGTCTATCTATCTATCTATCTATCTATCTATCTATCTATCTATCTATCTATCTATCTATCTATCTTCAGTTTCAAATGAATCATTTTAATGAGTAGCAATTGAAAGCGATTTCTCTCAGCATGAATATGTGTGGGGTGAATGGGGTCAAAGGGGGTTTCAGTTCAGTGGTTCTCGGGTATCAAGTGTCATGGAGGTAAGGGAAGGACATTAGGAAGAGACGAGGGGTTCAAACTAGTTAATTATTAACCGAAATTTACATTTATTATAAACATAAAATTAATCAAATAAATTCGTTTTTAATCTCTGATGTGTCTTCATGCTGAAATAAAAATACAGACATTCCCAGGTGACGAACCTACACCTATCACAGTTTTCAAATAGTAGAAAAACAACTAAGCACCTTTTTACTGATAGCCTTCTAACAATTCTGTTCTTTATTTTCAATCGTGTTTTTGTTTTTTGCAGCAATCATAAATATTTGAGGAATTTGATTTAGGTTTGATTATTAACCATAAGACAAAGAAAGTATTTATTATTTTTTTGTTTGTTTACATAGGCGTCATTAATTGAAAATTTTGTTTTCTTTTTTGTGATTGCACTCACTTGGCTTGGCCGCAATAAGGGGAAGAAAGAGTGACGATCGACTGAGTGTAAGAGAGAGAGGCAAGTACCACATTAATCAGGAGGCAAAGAAGTAAATTACCATCACCAGTAAGTCTCCAATCACTACAGTGTTGACTAGCTTTGGACATTCCAGTTAGCTTCAGAACGGCTGACAAATACTAAAAAGTGTTAAGGAATAATTGCAACATCAAATGTCATTTCACTCACTGTGTGTACATTTCTGGAAAATACTGTGGGTGGTACTTTTCAGGAGAATGGATACGTGCTAAAATAGCATTCAGGAAACTGCAGCTAATGTGACATCAGTGACCTCAACCACTTGGAAAGAACAGGAGAGAACTGAACATCTCTGCTATACATTAATGATGTCATACATTAACAATTGAAAAACGGTTTTTTATCTATGAAATAAAATGCAAAAGCAACGGCTTTAGTTGGGCTCAGGATCAAAAGCTGCTAATGAGAAATTGAAAAGTCTGTTATCCAAATAACTCCAAGTCAGGCTTTCCCTTGGTTCCGACAAAAAAAAAAGTTATTTTTTATTCTTTTTTTTATGTCCTTTTTAACCATGCATATAGATTTTAAAACAAACTAAATGATTTTACAACTACAGAGGATTTTACTTATTATAGCCTTACATCAAAACCAGTATCGACTCCTTTCATTCATGATTTTGTGATACCGCTTATCTGATGGGTAGGGCTTTTGTTTTGGGTTTTTTGCACAAAGCAGATAGACTGTACCACTCTTACAATCAAAATGAAAATTAACAAGGACAGTACATCAATCAAGCTTCCTGATGTTTGGGTATGTTTCAAAGCTTTTCAACGATACTTTGTAGATTCAGTGTTTCTTTAATATGCAAACATTCAATTTTTGTGCTAGACTTCTCCTTTGTCACATTTTTTCTCATCCACTTTATATTAAAATGGGGGTACACACAGAATGCCGCGGTTTTTGACAAGACTGTTTACCAAGGTATTTCAGTACTGTCCCATGCATAGGCTTTACCTGTTTTGTCTATATTTAGAGTGTCAATAATGTTCTATAAGGCATTGGACTGAGGTACTCTGTGCTGAACAGCTTGTCCTTGGGTACGTTTTCGATGGTAGGGCCGAGACAAATCTGTATTCACGGTTCCAGGATGCAGGAAACACAGGCACAATTTTAGAGCGCATGCCATTTAGCCTAATGGACAGGTTTCTGGTGGCCGTGTTTAAAGGCAGCTTTGGAGACATCCTATGGCTGTACCATCCTCAAAAAGCTGAAGACAGAAATATATAAGCCAACAGAGATGTAAGCGATGGTGGACATTGGAAACAGATACAGTCCCAAATGCGACTGCAAAACAACTCTAGATGCACGTAGCTGTAATCATACTGTATATTAGTATGTTTTAAGTATTTGGGCCCTGCTCCAGAAAAGTAACATCATATTTAAGCTGATTATTCTGAGATACAGACTTGAATGGTGATAGAAAATATTGTGGAAAATGTGTGCATGAGTTTCTGTGCATTAGTAAGCAGAAAATTATAAGATAAAAGTTACATTTGCTTCAGTTGAACTTTCTGTTACCTTCTGTTTCTGTACAGGCAACTTTATAAATTCTCAGTTTTCCACATGAGCTCATCTGATGTTGACAGCTAATTAAGATTGGTTATTGACAACTCACCTGGAGCCATATCTTGTTCAAACCTTATTTTCTACATTACGAATAGAGAGAAACACTTGCTCTTGGCTTATGCTTAGATACCTACCATTGTCTCCTATAGATCCCACTCTAGCAGTCATGTTTACAATGATGCCACTGTGCTGTTTCTCTTTCTCTGGGGAACTGTTGGCCAAAGGCGCCCCTGTTCCCTTCTGAAGCAATGAGGGCAAAATACTTAGCGTATCACCAGTGGACCCACTGTATTAGTGGTCCAAAGTGGAAGTGTGTGCCTGAAGGGGGAAAGGGGGGTGGAAGTGTTAGAAAAAATGTTACATGTCAAAAAACATTTGAATATACCCCACAAAGTATGATTTCCGTATTGATATAAAAAAGGTCCGCTGGTCACCTGAGCGGACACGTCTCGTAAACTTGTTTCTCCTTTACCGGACGGATGAAGCATAGCTGAAGAATTAATGATCAAATCCACTTTCCCAAAGGCGGTTTTGACACTCTCAGCCGCTCTCTTGATGTCATCTTCCCTGTTGACATCCCAGTTTCAGATACAGTCATCCTGTCCGCGTGCTGCGCGCTGCAGGGCTGCCAAATGTTGTGCGGCGTCCGGGTTTCTGCATGTTGCGATCACGGCTGCCGGAGATTTGTTTAAGAGTAGATATCTGCAGAACACCAAAGCCCAGACCTCTGCTCGCACGCCCTGCACGAGACTTTTCCTGCGGCCATGACTTCTTACGAACCGAGCTGCACCTGAGAATTTGTAGTTGCTGCTGCCCTCTATAGGAGGAAGGTAAGAAGGACACTTACACAACCAACTGGATTTTGTAACTTGGGAGATTCGTACCAGATGGGTAATTTTAATTTACATGGTATTTTAAAACAACAACAAATGGAAACGCGTGTTTTTTAGGTAGTAGGTTAAGTATTAGGCCTACATAGTTTATCAATTACGATTTTATAGAATTAAGATTTATATATAGGGCCTATTTATATTATTGGAAATTACGATTAATACCCAAACAAATACAAAACAAACTAGAAATACTATATATTTGCAAGAATAGGGCTACTATATATTATCAATAGAAGATCGCGAATGTAGTAGCATAAAGCAACTGGAAGCAAAACATACTTCCGTGTGTTTCGAGTAAATGAGCCTATATAATTTGCTCAACAAATTTTATATGTTTGATAATGTATTTATCGAACAAAAATCGGCAGGAGAAAACAGAATTGGCCGCCTATGTGGTTCTTTTATTTTATTTTAATTAAATTTTTTTTCCCATAGGGGGCGACAGTGCAGCTTGTTTCTAAAGGAAAAATTCATTGATTGTACTTACAAAGAAGCAAGAGTTCTGTTTTTCGTCTGGGTTTTATGTGGAATCATTATTTTTTTGTTTTCTTCTCTGGGGCATGAATCAGAGATGGTATGAATGATAAGTGATTTTCTGGGGTTTGTCATTAATTGCCATTAATCTACTGGCCTCTCAAATATTACAGACAATGGGGCAGATAAATCATGGACCTTCAGAGTGAATAACACACACATTATTTTTATGATTTTGAGCTATGTTTATGCATTTCCATAGGCCTATTTGTTTAAAATTTATGTGCCGTTTTCAATTAAAGTGTCCTAATTGGTTATCACTTTGAATTACATTTTTATTTAAAGTTGAGTTATAAATGATATAGGGCTTGGGATAAGGCAATATTAATATTGGCAATAGTTATTTGATTATCACAATATTCACACACAAAATTGTAAATATCCATGTTTCTACTAGTGTTAAAAACCCACCCGTAGCAGTGCAGGCTGTAAGACCAGCACTCTTTTTTAAATAATCAATAATGAATAATAAACAATTTTGTTACTTTAATATAAAATATCAATAATATCAATTCATGACTATTATTAATTTGGTGCTGTGAGGGAAAAAAAACTTACAAATGTTACTAAAGCTTTGGTTGCACCCTGTTAATGCTTATAAAAATAACATGATAAACTCTCTCTCTAAACTCCCTCTCACTCAGTTTTTTTCGGAACATGGTGTGAGAAAATGACCAACGAATGATCTCTAAAATAGAGAAATTAGCCGCGCGTCAGTGACTGAACGTAATCGGATGCGATCACTCATTGCGCGCGCAGCTGGGATCTCGTGCCATCATCAGGCGCTCTGAAAAGTTCGTGGATAAAAGGTGCACGGATGGTGCTGGCAATACTAACAGATTGTTGTCACGCAAAAACCACGGGAAACTATGAAGTCCTTTATGGGCGAGGAGCGCGCGAGAGGAGGGCAAGTTTGGGGAAAAGGGCTAACGGCATGATGATCGTTTTTTTGAGGTCCCTTTTCCCTGGGCCCATTCAAAATTGGCACGAGTCTGGAGAGTGGCAGGGCTGCGGGCTCCGGACCTTGGAAATGAAGCCCTTTCCCGCTCCCCGATCCTTTTGGAGATATGGAGATGGCGAACGGCACGCGCTCGTGGAGCAGATCCTTAGTACGGGGAAGCGAGAAGGTGCTGATCCGGGGGAGTGCTGACCCTGGGTGACGCCATCACCATCTGCGGGAACCCGCTCGTGGTCATTCCGGTGTTTGTGAAAAAGCTACGGCAACCCCCCCACATCTTTACGTGTCCTCGCGTCGCGGACCTCTCCGTTGCGTCGCGGTGATGCCGTTCGTCAATCACGGACTGACGGGGGCCGACTGGATTTTTTGGGAAGTTCCCTTTTGTAAAAAGTATTTATAGGGCCCTGGATGGTGTGCGCACCGGTCCACATGGGCCCTCTGCGTTATTAGCATAGACCGTTTAGTATTGAGTATTGATATTGTTAGTGATTATGGTCATGATAATCAAGATAATATCATGAAAAAATATTTGGCAACACCTTACCAAAAATTGTAAAAGTACATTGTTATCATTAGTGAAATATTAGGTATAGAACTAACAATAAACCCAAAATTTACAGTATTTATAATTTTTTTAATATGAAATTTTTAATAAAACCCTTTTAACATTTAATTCAAGTACATTTAATTATATTATACAAATTAAATTTAAATTATACAACATTTATAATTTAAATAATTTAGAATGGAATAACTTTTTTTGAATTATTTTGAAAAAACATGAAATTTAAAAATGAAAAACCCCGTTTTATAAATTTGTATTCTAGATTGAATAAGCTTAATTTTAAAAAAATATTTTTTTTAAAATAAGCCATTATTCATGTAAATGAATATTAATAATTATATTTTTAATAATTTTAATTCTATCTAGAAATCTGTTGTTTGTTTCTAAAACATTAACTAATGTTTTAAAAGCCTGAAGTTTTATTTTTTTGGTTTTAACTTTGTGTGGCAAGAATGTTTTGTGAAATGCAAATGTTTTAGAAATTGATTATTTGGGTCTTGACTGTTTTGATCAAACCAGTCAAGAAACTGAATAAAGTCTATATCAAATAGCTAAAAACCTATGGCACAAAATAGTTCATGACATATTTGTTATAACATATAGCTGAAGCTTTTTTGTCATGATAATATGACTTAAAAAAGTCCTGTATTATTAGTTATTATGTATTTTCCCTCCATCACAGGTACCTTGGAAACACCAGACCCTAACTTACCCCCGTGAGGAGAACGGCTGGGTTGGCCAAAAACTGTTTCTCTCTGTATGGCTTTCTTTCTGCGTCAATCCCCCTTGCCGCCAGTCTTTGGCTGGGCGCAGAACGGAACGATGACCCCCGGGGCTAGTCTGAATTTGCCAGGACTTTGGCTACCCCCATTTACTCTACAGCTGTTGCATTTTACATCCCATGACTGTCAGCTGGTCATGTATAACCGATCTACCGGCCGCCAAGCTCAGTGCTGCCAAACACACCATCACTGGTTCCCCGGCCCGGTCAGGGGGGGAAGAGGAAGGGGATGAGGTGGAAGGAGCAGAAGGGAGGAAAACACGTGGAAGGGATTGCGTAACCATTGGGAAACAAGCTGCAGAGGGAAGTGGAAAAGTGTGCGTTGTCTGCCCCGACTCCTGCGAGGAGTCGGCAGGAGAAGCTCGGCCGCAGGGCATCTCCATATTTGCGGGGAAAAGAAGGCGGGCGGCCACACTGGGGTTGTGGTAAGGGGCCACCGCCCGCTGGCTTCCATTCTTTTTCCTTCCACTGCCCGCCCCTTTATCTGGGGAGGGGTGTCGCCAGTCCCCCCTTTGGGGGGGGGAGGAAGCTGTGGCTGGGCTATGCCAATCACTCATAACCCTTTTTTCTACGCTTTCTTTAACGGAACGCGATCACCCCACCGAAGCCCGCCAGCCGCCATTACCGCAATTAACCGAGACTGCGGTCGCTGGCATGAGAGGCCCCACGCCTGAAAGACCGGAGGGGGTTCTGGGTGACCTTTAACTGTGCACGAATAAAAAGTTTGAAAGTCAGCATTTTTGGCAGGAACTCACAGTTTAAATGGTCATGATGGCATTAAAGTTGTGTTGTGTTTGGACGCAGTACCTTCACAGTCAAAACAGTGGTCAAATTGAACGAAGGCGTGCATTATGGTCTCATCTTTACTGACATAGGAACACAATCACTGACTTTAACCAAAGTAGAACAAGAGAGAAAAAATGCATAGAGCTGATGTATCACATAAAGTCCGGCTTCTGTTTCAATTTAGATATTCTAAAACAGAAGTATATATATATGAATTTATATACAGGACATGCTTATATTGCACGATTAGTAAGTGATTCTGGATACACACAGATCAATAGAACTGTAGTAGGAGAAGTCTGTTTTAGATTTACCCATTATTTGTAAAAAAACGAAAACCACTCAGCCTCGAGCTTTAAAAAATGTATATTGAGCCATGAGAAACCCCTTTGTCAACTGTCAGCACCTGTTAGTTCACTAAGTGTGATTCATCTGTGTCTGAATCTTGAGCCTTTGTGCTAAAACACACCAAAGAAAAAACATTTCTATTTTCAGTCTGCACACGCACACTCTGTATAAAAACCACAAATTGTTTTTATGCGTTGATGGAAAGCACATTAAAGCACAGATCTAATGTCAGCTAAGCTTCTTTCTGCAGCTGTGGTTAAGCCAAAAGGGAACAGGATGTAATCTGATCACAGATCAGTAATTAAGCTGGGATTCTGATGAGATTGACTCTGTGCATGTCTCTTTTTTGTAGGCAGCTATTTTTATAGTTCGATTCTGCTTAGATCTTATGATTGATTGTATGTCCTCTCACTTCGTGAGGTTCACTCTTTGTGTTCCCTCACAATTACTGATGCATAAAAATATCCAACAAATTTGTATTGACTTTTTGTACTCACTGTATGTCTGCCTGTGTAAATATTAAAAGCAGATGCACAAAAATGTAAAGAGACCTATTCAATGTGTTTTATTTTTGAAGTAGATGTTTTAATGTCACTCCTTGGCTACATATTTTCCTTGAAAATTGGAATTTAAAAGATAATTTTTAAAATTTTTTTGGGGAAAATTTTTTCATTTTTACACCTTTGAATCAACCTCAGAACATTGCCAGATCTATAGAAAATTGCTGCCCAGTTATCTCACTCATTACAATTTTTTCCCAATTAGGATGCCATTTCTATGACTTCACCTTGAATATTGAATACTTCCAGGCAAAAGGATAAATGAAGGATAGCGGAGAAGGGAATGAAACCAAAACAAAGTGCAAGGGAGGGTTCCCATTCACTTAGAATCACTAAAGCACTTTTTTATGATTTTTAAAACTAATTAGTTTCCCAGTCCTTGAGGCCCCGTAGGAATTCTATTTTAAGGGTCCAGGGGTGTCTACCTGTGACAGCTACCTGCCGCTGGTGAAAAAAACCATCCACAGAGAGGATGCACTTCCTGATGATGATGGACCTAATTTCACACCGGTGTTTCACTCAACATGAATCTGCTCTTTGGGCCAGAGCAGTATTGTACGAGCTCCTGCTGACACATTGGGAAAAATTTTTTTTGCCTACTGTGCTTAAGAAAGGGGAAAATAAAAAATAAAGGCTGAAGCCACAGTGGCAGATAGACTGGAGGACTGTAAAATTATAGGTCAGAATAATTCCCTCACATTTCTCCCCCCAAACCCTGTGAAAAACCTTTCAGCTGTAAGAGCGAGAGAGGTAGTAATCACCTGCGGGCCCTTTTTTTGTTTATTTTTTTATTACTTGTCTAAATTTCCCCTTTTTTTTCCACTGGGCGTTTTTAAGTTCTCTCCATCCATCATGACACCTCATCAGTGATGAGATTTATTGCAGATTATTTTACTTTCCATTTTTCCTTATGAACACTAATCTTAGATTTTTTGTGCATAAATTGATACATTGGAACCAACCTGAATGTAATTCTAGAAAATCACATTATGGTTAGCTAAATTATTCCACTGAAATACCTTTAAAATTTTCTGTGAAGCTAATTTGAATCCTTAGCACTCATACTTTGTCAACTTTTTAGTGTTCATCATTCAGAGCAGAATGGATAATAATCATAACTAGAATGTACATTTCCTGAAGAAAATGTGAGTGGTGCTTGCAGTGGCAAAACTCGGCCCTCAGTTGCTTAGGTCTTTTATATAGAGTTCATAGCCTGGTTTTCTCTTAGCTAATCACTATTAATGCTTGGCTATTCACTGCTAGCTAGGCTAGCATGTTGGAATTCAGTTGCTAGCATGAGTCAAAGAGCCAACTGCGCCATGTCTGTCACGATGTTCACAGTTCAGAGATATAGGTCCTACAAAGAAACGGTTGCTAGGGTACTCTGTTTGGTTGCTAGGGAGTGGTCTGACAGCTCCCAATGACTGATACTCAAAGGCAGCTTGACAGTCATGCGACCCCATGTCTCTCTGATGTTTTGATGCAGAGAGATGGAGGTCTTGCCAAAGCGGTTGCTAGGGTACTCTGTTTGGTTGCTAGGGAGTGGCTTGGCATCTGTCAATGATGATACTCAAAGCTGCTAATATAAACTGGAAACCCCATGTCTGTCTGATTTTGGTTGTAAAGATATAATACTTACTAAATGGTTGCTAGGGTACTCTAATTTGGTTGCTAGGGAGTGGCCTGACAGCTGCCAGTGATGATACTCCAAAGGCTGGTTGCCAGTATGAATGATATAAACCAACCCTTATGGCTTTATGACATTCAGATTTGAAGATATCCCTATGTGCTTTGGGTTGCTAGGGTGCTCTAAATGGTTGCTAGGGCGTGGCTATGAACTTGAAGGTGATTCGTGATTGGTCTTTTGCTGCCCCGAATCAAACGAGCCCCTCTTGTTTCTATGACGCACTTCTATCCAAAGATATTAATTTGATGTTTTTTCAATGTGGAATATATGGGCTTGTTGCTAAGGGGCCGTAAATGGTTGCTAGGAAGCGTGGCTTGACTGCTTCACAATGATCGTGACAGACTGATTGGTTGCCTGGATTAAAATGAGCCCACCCCATGTCTCTATGACATTGTGATCCGAGTTATGTTCAATGCAAAACTCCTAGGTAAGAATACCATAGTAGGAAAAAGCAGCTGGCTGTTTCATGGGCGATCCCTCCCACCATAGTATGTCTATGGGGCAGCACAGGGGGGAGCTCTTGCTGGGGTACAACTTATACCCCCACTGCGATTGTATGTTCTGCGCTGGCCTGATGTACCTCTCAAATGTGGTGATTCCACAAGTTTCTGCGAAATTCTCTCGAGACTCTGATCAAGTCAAAGTTGGCCGCAATGCATTGTCTATCTGATTTTTGGGCGTGTTAGCGGTGTCTGCGAACATCGTCACCTTGATCGGCTCTCAAAGTCTGCTTACACCATTCAGTATGAGCCGCCTGATTGGCGTAGCCACTTTGGGGCTGTGACAAAAACTGTGGGACTAGTTCTGGCGCTTGAAATTTACTGAATAATAATAAGAACTAGAATGTACATTTCCTGAAGAAAATGTGAGTGGTGCTTGCAGTGGCAATACTCGGCCCTGTAGCCACCCATGATGTCTGTGTGAAGTTGTGGAGCCGAGATATAAGTAGTTTATATTGATTTATAGTTTGCTAAGGTACTGAAAATTGGTTGCTATGGTGTGGCTGTATAGTATATGGGGTGATATTTAAAATATTTGCCAACCTGAATCAAAGCGCCAGAACCAGTGTTTCTATATTGTTGTTTTACTGAGATACAGCTTTTAAATGTTGTTAAACAGACATGAGGTGTTTACAGTGGATTTACTAGGGCGTGGCTATAAACTGGTTATGTCACTTTCTGCCAGTTCTTGATGAGGCGAGTCAAAGAGAGCCACTCCCAAGCCTCTATGTCTTTCCTGATCCAAAGATATGATGTCAGATAATTTTCCAATAGTGAAGTCTATGAGATATTTTTCACACATTTTTTTAGCCAGCTGTACGAATATAGTACATCTGATTGCTCTAGAAAAGTCATAGCACACCTCTCCTCAATAAGCCGCTGCGATTTGACACCTCATTCATGGTTCTCACGACAAACAGTGCAGGAGGAGTAAGCGTAAAAGTTTTCAGAGTGAATAGTAATAGTAACACTAGAATGTACATTTCCTGAAGAAGAAATGTGAGTGGTGCTTGCAGTGGCAAAACTCGGCCCTGTACACGACCTTGATGTCTGTGTGAGGATTGTGGAGCCGAGATACAAGTCATTTATATTGCTTTATGGTTGCTAAGGTGCTGAAAATGGTTGGTATGGTGTGGCTGTATAGTATATGATGTGATATTCTGGACTATTTGTCAGCCAGATCAAAAAGCAAGAACCAGTGTTTCTATATTGTTGTTTTTCTGAGATACAGCTTTAAATGTTGTTAAACAGTTGCTAGGGTGTAAAGTGGTTACTAGGGAGTGGCTATAAAGTAGTTATGTCACTACTTGCTTGATATGATAGAGCCAGAATCAAAGATGATCCCAAGCCTCTATGATTTTCTGATCCAAAGATATGATGTCAGATAATTTTTCCAATGTTAAGTCTATGGGATATTTTCACAAATTTTTTTCTCCCCAGCTGTCTGAGAATATCGTACATCCGATTGCTTAGAAAAGTCATGCTTGCACCTCTCCTCAATAAGCCATACGATTTGACACCTCATTCCTTGGGTCTCGACAAACAGTGCAGGAGATGTGGCCTTAAAAGTTTTCAGGAATAGTAATAGTAACACTAGAATGTACATTTCTGGAAGAAAATGTGAGTGGTGCTTGCAGTGTAAAACTTCGGCCCTCCAGTTGCTTAGGTCTTTTATAGAGTTCATAGCCTGATTTATCTCTTAGCTAATCACTATTAGCATGTAGCTATTCACTGCTAGCATGACTAGCATGTTTGGAATTCCGTTTGCTATAGCATGGAGTCAAAGAGCCAACCGCCATGTCTATGCGATGTTCTGATTCAGAGATGCCTAGGTCTTGCAAAGCGGTTGCTAGGGTACTCTGTTTGGTTGCTAGGGGTGGCCTGGCAGCTCCCAATGATACTCAAAGGATGCTTGACAATATAAGCCAACCCCATGTCTCTGATGTTTGAGCAGAGAGATGAGTCTTGCAAAACGGTTGCTAGGGTACTCTTTTTGGTTGCTAGGGAGTGGCCTGGCAGCTCCCAATGATGATACTCTCAAGGATGCTTGACAATATAAGCCAACCCCATGTCCTCTGATGTTTTTGATGCAGAGGTGGGTCTTGCTTGCAAAATGGTTGCTAGGAATTTACTCATTTTGATTTGCTAGGGAGTGAAGCAGCAGCTAGAGGAATGATGGCTGCTCAGTATGAATGATATAAACCCAACCCCATGCCTTTGAGTATTCAGATTTGAAGATATCCTCTATGCTTTGGGTTTGAGGGTGGTCTAAATGGTTGCTAGGGCGTGGCTATGATCTTGAAGGTGATTCCTGATTGGTCGTTTGCTGAGTCAAGCAGGCCACCCTCATGTTTCTATGACACTTCTATCCAAAGATATACATTTCATCGTTTTCAATGGAAGTCTATGGAGCTTGTCCACTAAGGGGCCCTAAATGGTTGCTAGGGCGTGGCTTGACTGCTTCCCAATAATCCTGACAGACTGATTGGCTGCCCTGATTAAAATGAGGCCACCCCCTGTCTCCTGTGACATTGTGATCAGAGTTATGTTCAATGCAAAACTCCTAGGTAAAGAAGTACCATAGTAGGAAAAAGCGGCTGTTTCATGGGCGATCCCTCACCCATGAGTATGTCTAATGGGGCAACTTTGGGGGGCTCTTGCGCCCCAGAGTTACAACTATACCACTGTGGGGTATGTTCTCACTTACAACCCTGATAGCCTCTCAAATGTAGTGATTCACATGTTTCATAGAAATTCTCTCACCAGACTCTGATCTGTCAAGTTGAGCAATGCATTGTCTATCGCGATTTTTGGTGATGTTTCACCCGGTTAATGCGAACATCGTCGCCCGATCGGCTTATAAAGTCACCAGCACACCATTCGAATAGGCATACGGTTGGCCACTTTTGGTCTGTGACAAAAGCCTCTTGGGGACTAGTTCTGGCTTGAGAGCTATCTGAGAATCTATAAGAAGAAAAGAAGAATAATAAGTATGTGAGATAATACAGAGTGATGCTTTGCCCATACGGCAAGCACCACTAACTAGAATATACATTTCCTGAAGAAAATGTTGGTGGTGCTGCAGTGGCAAAGCACAAGCCCTGTAGCCACCCTTGATGTCTGTGTGGTTATTGGGCTGAGATACTTAGTGAACTATATTGCTTTATGGTTGCTAAAGGTGCACTGAAAATGGATTTGCTATGGTGTGGCTGTATAGTATATGAGGTGATATTTAAAGCCTATTTGCCAATCTGAATCAAAAGCAGGAACAGTGTTTCCCCTATATTGCTGTTTTGCTGAGATACAGCTTTTAAATGGTATGAAACAGTTGCTAGGGTTCTAAAAGTGGTTGCTAGGGGTGGCTATGAAGTAGTTATGTCTTTAAATATGGACTGCTTGAGTAGGCCGGAGTCAAATAAGCCCCTCACAAGCCTCTAGACCTTTCTGATCCAAAGATATGATGTCAGATAATTTTTCCAATGTTAAGTCTATGGGATATTTTTCAGACATTTTTTCGCCCGCCGTCACGAATGTAGTACATCGAATATATAGAAAGTCATAGCACACCTCTCCTCCAATGGCCGCGTTTGGCCACCTCATACATGGGTCTACAACAAAGGGAGTGCAGGGGAGGGTAGCGCCAAAAGTTTTTCAGAATGGTATGGTAAAACTAGAATGTACATTTCCCTGAAGAAAATGTGAGTGGTGCTTGCAGTGGCAAAACTTCGGCCCTCAGTTGCTTAGGTATTTTTATAGAGTTCATAGCCTGATTTATCTCTTAGCTAACTAATCACTATTAGCATGTAGCTATTCACTGCTAGCATGACTATCATGTTGGAATTCAGTTGCTAGCATGAGTCAAAGAGGCCAACCGCCATGTCTTTCACGATCTTCTGATTCAGAGATATAGGTCTTGCAAAGCAGTTTGCTAGGGTACTCTGTTTGGTTGCTAGGGAGTGGCCTGACAGCTCCCAATGTGATACTCAAGGCTGCTTGACAGTACTCGCCAAACCCATGTCTGTACATTGTTCTGATGCAGAGATATAGATCTTGCAAAATGGTTGCTAGGGTGCCTCTGTTTGGTTGCTAGGGAATTGGCCTTGCAGCTCCCAATGATGATACTCAAAGGATGCTTGACAATATAAATAACCCCCATGTCTCTGATGTTTTGATGCAGAGACATAAGTCTTCAGCAGGTTACTAGGGTACTCTGTTTTGGTTGCTAGGGAGTGCCTTGGCATCTGGGAATGATGGCTGCTTTCAAGTATAAGATGATATACACCAACCCCATGCCTTTATGATATTCAGATTTGAGAGGAGATGTCCTCTATGCTTTGGGTTGCTAGGGTGGTCTAAATGGTTGCTAGGGCGTGGCTATGATGCAGAAGGTGATTGGTGGTGGGTTTGTTGCCCTGAGTCAGAGCGAGCCCACCCTCATGTTTCTATGACACTTCTATCCAAGATATTAATTTGATCTTTTTCAATGAGAAAGTCTATGGGCTTGTTACTAAGGGGCCCTAAATGGTTTCTAGGGCGTGGCTTGGCCCTGCTGCACAATGATCCTGATGAGCTGATTGGTTGTCTGGAAGTAAAATAGGCCCCACCCCATGTCTCTATGACATTGTGATCCAAGAGTTATGTTCAATGCAAAACTCCTAGGTACCATAGTAGGAAAAAGCAGCTGTTTCATGGGCGATCCCTCACCATAGTATGTCTATGGAACAACTTTAGAGAGCTCTTGCGCCCCAGGGAACAACATACCCCACTGGGGTATGTTCTCGCCACAACCTGATAGCCTCTCAAATGTGGTGATTCACATGTTTCTGCGAGAAATTCTCTCTCAGACTCTGATCCGTCAAAGTTGGCCATAATGCATTGTCTATCGATTTTGAGACGATGTTTCGCCGTTATCCTGACATCGTCACCTTGATGCATTATAAAAGTCATAGCACACCATTCCCGAATAGGCAGAACGATTTGACACCTCTTTTCTTGGGTCTGTATTGGTAAACTGCGGGGCTAGTTCTGGCCTTGAAATTTTATGCGGAAGAAGAATAATGGAAAGAATAATAAGTATAATGAGATAATACAAGTGATGCTTTGCCGGCCAGCACCACTAACTAGAATGTTACATTTCCTGAAGAAAATGTGAGTGGTGCTTGCAGTGGCAAAACTCGGCCCTCGGTTGCTTAGGTGTTTTATAGAGTTCATAGCCCGGGTTATCTCTTAGCTAATCACGCACTATTAGCATGTGGCTATTCACTGCTAGCATGGCTAGCATGTTGGGTGCAGTTTGCTAGCATGGAGTCAAAGAGCCAACTGCATGTCTATGTCTATGCGATGTTCTGATGCAGAGATATAGATCTTGCAAAATGGTTGCTAGGGTACTCTGTTTGGTTGCTAGGGAGTGGCTTGACTGCTCCCCAATGATGATTCTCCAAAGGATGCTTGACAATATAAGCCAATCCCCATGTCTCTCACCCGATGTTTTTGATGCAGAGAGAGATAGGTCTTGCCTGAAAGCGGTTTGCTAGAGGTACTCTGTTTGGTTGCTAGGGGTGGCCTGGCACATGCCAATTTTAGAGACTCCAAAGGCTTCTTGCCAGTATGAATGATATGAACCAACCCTTATGGCTTTATGACATTCAGATTTGAAGATTTACCTCTATGCTTTGGGTTGCTAGGCTGGTTTAAATGGTTGCTAGGGCGTGGCTATGAAGTCTTGAAGGTGATTCCTTGCGTGATTTCCGGTTGCGCCTGACCTAGTCAAACGAAACGCCCCCACCCTCATGTATTCTAGGACCTTCTCTCCATAGATCTTTAATTTTAAGCTTTTCAATGAAGTCTTGGAGCGTGTTTACTATAAGGGGCGCGTAATTGGTCTGCGCTTGGGCGCGTGGCTTGACTGCTCCCTTTTTCACAAGTGATCCTACCCGCCTAGTAGACTTGATTGGTTTGTTCTTGATAAAATGAGCCACCCCCATGTCTCTATGACATTGTGATCAGAGTTATGTTCAATGCAAAACTCCTCAGGTAAATTACCATAAGTAGGAAAAAGCGGCTGTTTCATGGGCGATCCCTCACCATAGTATGTATCTATGGGGCAAGCTTGGGGGGCCTCTTGCGCCCCAGGGGTACAACTTATACCCCACTTTGGGGTATGTTCTCGCAGAGCCGGATAGCCTCTCCAAATGTGCAGATTCACATGTTTCTCAGCGAAATTCTCTCTGAGACTCTGATCCATCCAAAGTTGGCACAGAATGCATTGTCTATCGCGTTTTTTAGGTGAAATTTGGCCGGCTGTGGAACATCGTCGCGGCCCGATGCGGCTTATAAAAGTCATAGCTTACACCATTCCCGAATAGGCATGCGATTTGACACCTCTTTTTCTTGGTCTGTGACCGCTAAAGGGACTAGTGACGGCGAACTTCTCTGCGGAAGACTAGTTCTGGCCTTGATAATAATAGAAACTATGGAGAATAATAATGGTGATGCTATGCCTTGACAAGCACCACTAACTAGAATATTTTCCTGAAGAAAATGTGAGTGGGTGCCCGCAGTGGCAAAACTCGACCCTCAGTTGCTTAGGTCTTTTTATAGAGTTCATAGCCTGAGTTATCTCTTAGCTAATCACTATTAGCATGTAGCTATCCACTGCTAGCATGACTAGCATGGTTATAATTCCAGTTTGCTACCGCGGAGTCTGAAAGTAGCCAACGCCATGTCTTTCACGATGTTCTGGTTAAGAGATGCAGGTCTTGCAAAGCGGTTGTTACGTGCCTCTGTGAACTTGCCAGGGACTTTAGCTAACAACTCCAATAACCGATGTCTCAAAACGCTGCTAGACATTATATTGCAAACCCCATGTCTTGTACATTGTTCTGATGCAGAGAATATGATCTTTTTGCCAAAATGGTTGCTAAGGTACTCCATAGTCTGGTCTGGTTGCTAGAGTGGCCCTGTCAAGCTGAACCAAATAATGTAGATACATAAACCAAGTACTGCCTTGCCATTATGAATGATAACCACACACACTTCATGGCTTAACTAATTAAATTAATAGATTATGAAATGGCCTTGGCATCTATGACTGATTGGCTGCTTGCCAGTATGAGTGGATCTTAAAACAACCCCCCATGCCTTTCTGATTAAGCAGATTATTGAAATTATCAGAACAATGCTTTGGGTTGTTTTCTTGTTACGTGTGGTTCACATGGATTGGAGGGCGCGTGGCGCGTCTTTGGAATGAATATGAAGTTCCTTGAAGGTGGTTCGTGATTTCTGGACTTTGGTAGTTCTTTGCTTTGCCGATGATGAGGTAAACGAAGACCGAACCCTCATGACTATCTCGATAACAACATCCTTATCCACCACAGATCTTAATGTTAATGCAATCTTTTTCAATGGAAAGGTCGAGCGGAGCTTGGTACCTAAGGGGCCCTAAATGGTTTGCTAGGGCGTTGGCTTGATTGCTTCATCAAGGTTGGGGCCGTTGGGGATTTTTGACTTTTGGTTGCTTTTGATGCTTCACAATGGATCCTGTGAAGACTGATTGGTCGGTTGACCTAGAGTGAAATGAGCCCACCCCCATTGGCATGGGCATCTATCACATGCATGGTGTGATCCCAGTATGTTGATGTTTACATATGCAATTACCTTATTTGCCCTTTTCCCATAGTGGGAAAAAAACGCGCACTGATTATCAGGGGACTGGATCACTCACTCACCATAATATGTCTATGGGGCAACTTGGGTGGGGCTCGTGCGCCTACCCGCAGGGTACACTTATACCCCACTGCGGGTAATGTTTCCTCGCACAAAGGGCCAACGCAACAGCCAATGACATAGTTCCCACCCCCCCCACCCCCGCCCCTCAAACTCCAAATAATCGGTGAAATCTTCCACATGTATTGCTGGCAAAAATCTCTCTTGGATCTATTAACTCCGTCAAGTACAGAAAAAACACCGCAATACGCCAATTAGTCAAATATGCATGTTTCGGGCGAATATGCTTATTCAGCCCGTGGATGTTCGAAACATCGTACGCGCCGAACAAAAAATCAACGCTTAAGGAAAAATCATAAGCACACCCACGTATCTCACCTTTATAGGCACGCACGATTACAAATGAAACAGCCATTTTAACGGGTCTGAATGAAAAAAATAGAACGCGAGGACTAAGTTAACTCGCACGAACACATATTAGATACCTTCATCATAATAAGAAGAAAACGCAGCATATAAATTACGGAGAATAAGTATACACTGTTGCCTTTGCCTTCACGGCAAACCAACCACTTACTAAGACATGCTAAAAAATATTCCATAAGGAAAATGTGATTGGATGCATTGCAGTGCTCACAACATCGGAACCCACACCTGTATACCACCCATGACACTTCGTGTCGGCATGAACCTTTGTGGCGCACGAGATCATAAGAGAGTATATATAATATCGTTTTATAGGATATGCTAAGGTACTGAAACTTTGATTTTGCTATGTTGATGTTGCTGTTTTACCAGTAAGATCAGTATGAATCTTTAAAGACTAATGTCTATGACCACATCCCGGGGTGAATCACAATAAGGCAAAGAAACCAACGATGGTGTACTCTATTGATATGTTTTGCCTGGAGATAAACCCAAGCCTTCTTAAAAATGTTGTTAAACATCCGACTTGACAAGGGAAACAAAGCTTATGTCGTACAGTAGTACTAGGATGCCGAGGATATGGACTACATGAAGTAGCTTTATATGTCACGTCGTATGGACTGCACCTGAACTAGCGCCCAAGTACTCAATAAAGACCGCCCACTCCCAAGACCACTATGCAATCTATCTGACCTCAAAGAATATCGAGTCAAGACATCATTTTAATCCAAATGAGTATAGGTCTTGCATAACAAGGTTGATAGGGCTAACTCTGTTTGCGTTGCTTAGGGAAGTGGCATGGACAGCTGCAATGATGATACATCCAAAGGCTGCTTAGCCTGTAAACAATAGCGCACACCAACTCTGTAAGATGTTTGATGCCCAACGATTTCAGATCATTGCCAAAGAACGCGGTCTACACGTTACTCAATGTGTTGGTTGTATGGAGCTGGGCCTGCAGTGAACAAATTGTTGATCTCAGGGCGACTAATGATATGAAACACTAGAAAAAGATCACTTCATCCTTTTAGGAAATCAGATGAGTTGCTCCTTGCATGGCACAACTCGGCGCAACGGTGCAATAAAGAAAAACAAAGCCGGGCCTGGAGAAGTTTACAGCGCGAACTAGTGGATGTGATGAGTTGCGGACTATCGAGACTAAAAGGATGCCCTATCTATGGTGGTGCTACAGGGTAGTCTGCTACGGTGTCATTGACTGTTAAGGCGTCTATGGAGGTTGTACTAAGAGGGCCCTAAAGGGTTGCTAGGGCGGAAATTGACTTGTTACAATGATCCAGGGTAGATGAGCTGGGTTGGATCTGATAAAAATGAGCCCACCCCCCAGGTTAACTATATGACATTTGATATGCCAGAGTTATGTTCAAAGCAAAAACTCCTAGGTAAAGTACATATAGTAGGAAAAACACACAGTGTTTCATGGGCGTATTCGTCACCATACGTATGCTATGGGGCAACTTTGCGGGGGATCGTGCCCCCACGGGTTTTCAAATAATACCCACTGCTGGGGTATGTTCATCGCACAGCCTGATAGCCTCTCAAATGTGGTATGACACATGTTTCTGCGAAATTCGTTCGCGGAAGCGTATGACTCCGACAAAGGCGGCCGCAAGCATGGTGCTAGCGCATGTGTCCCGGGTGAATTGCTACGCCCGGTGTGCGGAACATCGTAACCTGGTTGAATATTGAGCTATATAAAAGTCATAGACCATACATTCCCGCGTCGGGCGCACGATGGTGACACCACTTTATGTGGGTCTGTGACCATTAGCGTCTTGCGGGGAACTGGTTACGCGGCCGCGGCGATTGCTACTGGCAAGAATAATAAGTATGTAGATATAGTAATACTGGGGGTGGCCTTGCTACACAAGCACACTATAGAAGTAGCATTTCCTGATTACTGAAATGTGCTATGGTGCTTGCAGCGTTGACTAAACTCGCCCTGTGCAGCCACCCATGATGTCGTTTGTGAAGTGTGGCAGGTTGCCGATAAGTAGATATATGCTAATGGCTAGGAAACGTATGGTTGCTAGGGTACTGAAAATGGGTGCTATAGGTGTCTGATAGTATCATGTGGTGACTATTTAAATAACATTTGCTGGCCTGGAATCCAAAAAGCATACGGGCCAGTGTGATCTATAGGTAGGTGTTGCTGAGAACCCGATACAGCTTTTAATGTGGCATAATGTGTTTGCCTAGGGTGCTGAAAAGTGGTTCTAGGCTCGGAGCTAAAATACGTTTCATGTTGCTAGGCTATGGATGCTTGATAGGCCGAGTCAATAGATGCCCCTCCCACGCCTAATATCCTTGGTGTTCCAAGGATGTTGACAGGATAATTTTTCAATGTTAGTCTATGGGCATATGTTCACAGCATGTGTTGTCGCCTTTGATGTAAGAAATATCGCTAACATGCCGATGCTTAGAATGTAGTCATATTCCGCAGCACCTCTACCAAATTGGCCGCCAGTTACCTTCACACCTATTCATGGGTCTTTACGACAAAAGCAGACACCGAGGAGAGCGCTACGCCAAAGTTCTGAGTTCACATAGATAATATGTAATGTACACAGAATGTACATTCCTGAAGAAAGTGTGAGTGGTGCTGGTGCGAGTGGCAAAAACTCGTGAGGCCTTCGTGTGCTTAGGCTGTTATAGAAGACTCACTAGCACTGATTTATCTCTGGTAGGCTAATCACATTAGCATGTAGGCTAGTCACTGTCTGCAGACTAGCATGTTGGAAGTCCCGTTTGAGCATGAGTCAAAATGATCCCACCGCCATGTCTTTACGAAAATTCTGCGTTCAGAGATATAGGTCTGCAATAACGGAGTGCTGTAGGGTAGTCTGTTGGTGCTAGGGAGTGGCCTTGACAGCTCCCAATGAATCTATACTCCAAAGGAGCTTGCTTGGACAAATATAGTGCCAACCCCATGTCTGTACGATGTTTATCTGATGCAGAGATGATAGAATCTTGCAAAACGGTTTGCTAGGGGTACTGTGTTGTGGTTGCTAGGGGAGTGGCCTGCAGTGCAGTGATGCTCACCTCAAGTCGATGCTCAACAATATAAGCCAAACCCATGCTTCGCCTTTGATGCAGAGAGATATGACATAAACCAACCCTAGCGGTAACCTTATATGGATAATTATAGAATGGCAGCGGGAATGATGATAATCCCAAAGACCTCTATGCTATTGGGATTGCTTAATGTGCATCTAAAATGTTGCTCGGCAAAAGACGTGGCCATATCCATGATAGGCTTTGGGTTGCTAGGATGGCATATGGTGCTAAGTGTAGGGCCTATAAGTCGAAGTGATGGCGTGATTGGTCCGTTGCTTGCGCCACGATTCAAACGAGACCGCACCTCATGTTGTCTCTCATGACAAACTTCTATCCAAAAGATATTATTTTTAGCTTTTTCACAATGAAGTAAGTCTATGAGAGCTTGAATTAACACTAAGGGGTGACCCTAAATGGTGCTTAGGGCGGGCTTGACTGCATCTCACACAAAATGATCCTGACGGAGCCTGATATCGTATTGTCTGAGTAAAATGAGCCCACCCCCCATGTCCGCTATGACTTTGTGGATCCAGAGTTAAGTTCTTATGGCAAAACTCCTAGTAATAAAAAGTACCATAGTAGAAAAAACGCGATGTCTTCATGGGCGATCCCTCACCCATAATATGTCTATGGGGCAAATTTGGGGTGCTCTATGCTCCCCAGGGACAACTACACCCCCACTGCGTGGTATGTAGAGCCTCGCACAGTCTGATACGCCCTCCACATGTGGGATTCACATGTTTCTGCGAAATTCTGTCTCGCAGCTATAATCGACAAAGCTCGGCCGCCAATGCATTGTCTTGCGATTTTCTGGGCGCTATTCTCGCCCGGTGTGCGAACATCGTTACGCCCCACGAACCGATCGCCTTCTAAAAGTGCATTAGCACACCATTCCCGCATAGGCCGCACGATTTGACACCTCTTTTGCGGGTCCGTGACAAAAAAACGGCGCGGGACTAGTTACGCGCCGAAATTTGTACGGAATCTATTAAGAAGAAAAAGAATAATTATAATTATGTAAGAGTTGCATAGTAAGGAGTCTGTGCCCTTGCCGCGGCAAGCACCCACTAACTAGATCAAACACGATGTCGTCATGAAACAAATTTTTTTGTTTCCTGCAGTGGCAAAACTTCCTTGAAAGATTGTATAAAAGTTTAGAAAAGTTTGGTGAAGTAACGTTTGGAAGTGATTAAACACTGTTGCTAGATTAAAACCTTAGCAAGTGGTTAACAGTTATTTAGGTGATTGGCAACCGTCCCCGAGCATTTTTGATATTTACTAAGGTGTAGCGCAGCTTGAATAGCGCAAAGTAACCGAATGTAATAGTTATCTAGCATGACGGGGAGCTATGGAATACAATACAGCCAATGTTTTTGCATGAGTACCATACGTGACCGCAAGTCAGCTAGGCACGTTCATAAGTCTAAATTCACGCAGCATGATTGAGAATAGCTCTAAGATGATTACTAGCATGATCAGCCTGCCCACCTAGGACATTGCTCGAAAGATATCGTTAGCGGCTTTTCCATGGTTAAGACGAGATTCAACGAACTGACTAGCTGGTGACTAAAAGTGACTAGCATGTTGGACATAGCATGATTAGCAAGGTGACTAGCATAGTCGCTAGCATGTTCCTAGCACGCCGGTAGCAGTTGAACTAGCATGGGCGCTAGCATGTTGTTTTAGCATGATGGAGCAAAAGTGCCTAGCATGTAACTAGAATGTTGTTGCATGAGTTAGCGACGTGGTTCAGCATGCTCGCTAGCATGTTTGCCTAGCATGATTAGCGCATTCTGGTGACTAGCATGAATCGCTAGTGACTAGCATGTCCCTAGGCATGTTTTTTAGCATGATTAGCACGAGTGAATAGCATGTCGCTAGCATGTTTTTAGCATGATAGCGGGTGACTAGCATGTCGCTGAGCCATGTTTTTGCATGATTAGCGAGGACTAGCATGGAGCTAGGCCATGTTCTAGATGATTAGCAAGTGGATAGCATGTCAATAGCATGTTTTTCGCATGATAGCGAGTGATAGCATGTCGCTAGGCCCCCCCCATGTTTCTAGCCTGAATAGCAAGTGACTCGCATGCGCTAGCATGGTTTAGATGATTAGCGAGTGACTAGCATCTGTCGGCTAGCATATTTTAGTAATGACTTCAGCGGTGACTAGCATGTCGCTAGCATGTTAGCAAAAGTGACTAACCGAGTCGTGACTACGCAAGTTTGTGAGCAATGATGTAGCAAGCAGTGACTAATATTTCGCTAGCAATTTTTCTAGCATTGATTAGGCAAGTGCATAGCATGTTTTTAGCAGTGATTAGCCATGATGAAGACACGAAAGTGATTCGCTAGTGTCACCCATTATGGTCAGTTTAGTTTATAAAGGTCTTGTCTGTTATGACTCTCATGTCACGATACTTTCCAGCATGTTTTCTACCATTAATTAACTCCGCGTCTAGCATGTCGCTAGCATGTTTTCTCGCATTGATTACCATTGACTGCCATTACCGTCGCAGGTTTCAGAGTAGCATAACGTTGTGACTTCTAGGTGTAAGTTAGGAGGTCTAGCATGATTAGCAATTCCATAGTAATGTCTTTCCTAAGAAGTTTCGTCACTGCATTTTCGCGAGTGACTGTCATGTCGCTAGGCAGCGTTTCTAGCATGATTAGCAAGTGACTAGCATGTTAGTTAAGCATGATTGCGCAGTGACCTGAGCATGTCCTAGCATGTTTCTATCATGATTAGCAAGTGTTACTAGCATGTCGCTAGCATGATCCTACGCGAGCTAGCATGTCGCTAGCATGTTTCTAGCATGATTAGCATTGAGTGCAGTAGGTAGCATAGTTTTATAAGATGATAGCGATGTGACTAGCATGTCGCTGATCTTTCTAGCATGATTAGCAAGTGCATAGCATGCACTAGCATTGATTAGCGAGATAGATAGAATAGATGTCGCTAGCACTGTTCCTAGCATGATTACAAGTGACCTAGCTAGTCACTAAGAATTTTCATAGATATAGCGAGTGACTAGCATGTCGCTAGCATGTTTCTAGAGCATGATTTAGCAAGTGACTACATGTCGCTAGCATGATCGCTAAGCAAGATAAGATAGGATAAAGATAAGAACAGTGGCATTGAATCTAACATGTAGTTTTAGCAGGATTAGGAATATGACTAGCAGGTTTACTAGAATGATAGATAGCCGACGTTGACTAGCAGTCACTAGCTGATTTAGCAATTGATTAGCATGTCGCTAAAGCATGAAACTAGCATGGATAGCAAGTTAGAATAGCATGTCACTAGCATGTTTCTAGCAGATTAGCAAGGACGCCTGAGTTCCTAGCATGTTTCTTAGCACAAGGATTAGCAAGTGAGTTGAGCATTTTAGGTACACAGAATAATAATAATACAAGAGCTAGCCGTTTGTTTTAAGTTGATTAGGATATAGATTATTAGCATGTCGCTAGCATGTAGTCTAGCATAATTAGCGAGTGACTAGCATGTCAGATAAGATGATAATAATATTAATAAATGAATTAGAACAGCATATGACTATAGCATGATAGCTAGCATAGTTACTAGAATGTTTAATAGCATGATAACAACTACGTGACTTAGCATTTTGAATAGCATGATTATCAAGCTAGACTAGATGTCAGATAGTATTTTTTCATGATCTAGCAATGACTAGCAAGGGGACTAGCATGTTTCTAGCATGATTAGCGAGTGACTAGCATGATTAGCAAGCATGTTTCTAACAGGATTAGCAAGTGACTAGGCATGTAGTATAGGATGTAGCAGCTACAGACCGTCGTGAGCAGGTATTGAGCAACGACTTTTAGCCCAGTGACTAGAAGCATGTTAAATAGCATGTTTCTAAATAAGATTATCAAGTTTAGATACTAGAATTGTAGACTAACCTGTTTAATGTATAGATAATAGGAGAAAAATATACAGTTGACAGCAAAGAATTAGCACGATTATCGAAAGTTAGAAGCATATTGTATAAGGCATACTATGTAGATAGTGACAGCATGTTTTAGATTACCTAGAAAACGCTTTAGAAGTGTTATTTTTGTCTTCGATAATAGATAGCCTGTGGTAACCAATTTTTTAGACTATTTTAGTTTATAGCTGCTTAAGAAACGAATAGAATTATAGATTTTCTAGTATGAGAACGATACTGCTAGCATGTAACTAGCATAGTTATAGAAAAGGACTAGATAGACTCTACCAGAATAATAGCATAGAGCATGTTATTATTATCAAGGTCGCCAGCATAGAGACATAGTAATAATAACCAAATGGTTAGCATAGAAACTAGCCAGAATTAGAAAGATAGAAATAAATAGAACTGATAGTAACGACATGTCAATAGCCTGTTTCTTCATGATAGCATTGATTAGCTATATGATAGCAAGAACTACCAAGTTTAGAATAGCATTTTTATAACATTATGATAATGTTAATAGTATGCAGAATCCAGTACAGAATAGAAGATATTTAAATTAAGAACGAAAGAATTAGAGAATCGATAGACTGATATAGGAAATGGATGAGACGAGCCACCGAATAAGATAGATAGGATTAGCCATAGAATAGAGATAAGAAGTTAGGCATAGACCATATAGAGATAAAGAATAAGATTAGATAGGATACGAGCTTAGAATCGATGTATAGTAATAGTGAAGACGTAGATATAGTATGATACATACATATATGATAGATCGATAGATCAGATCGCGGAGATAGATAGGATAGATCGATGGGTGATAGATTAGATCGCCAGATACAACCAGTCAGACGCTACTATCAAGCTAAAAGACCAGACGTTAGATAGAGATATATATAGATAGATAGACAAGAGATAAAAAACAGCTTGGGAGAACAGCCAGAAGAGAAAAATGAAGAGCTATAGATAGTTAATGGATAGCCTGATGCTTCCAGTAGATAGATCGATAGTAAAGTGGTAGATCGGTAGATTATAGATGACCCGTCAGTAGAGAGAACGATAGATGCATCGATAGATAAGTCTTATAGATGTATAGATAGATAATAGATATAAGCACTCATGCAGATGATCCTCTGATAGATCATAATAGTTGTTTGATAGTATAGATAGATAGATAATACTAAGCCCGGAGATAGTAGATAAAGATAGATAGCTAATAATGACCAGTCAGGACCTACGATAGATAGCTAGATGAATAGATCGATGGATGGATATTATCGATGCGTCTGAATAGAGTTTAGGAAGGTTAGTAATAGTACAGAGGCATGTCTAATTGAGTGTACTGGCTTCAGGTGAATAGAATTGAATACTAATGACAGTTGGGTTTACGGAAGATTCAGATCGTAGCAGTATAGTGGGCTTTTTCAATGTACCAAGCTTGGATTTTTGATGCTTTTAATCGTCTGGAGCATAGTAACCTAGGTTCAATTTGCATCTAAATCAGCACACTAACTAGAATAGATCAGTCTTGAGAGCTGGGTCCTGTGAGTGGTGTCTGGCAGTGGCAAAAAACGGCGCTCGGTTGCGACGGGTGTTCGATGGTCGTGGACTTTAGCGCGGTGCGAGGGTACCCAAGTGGGTACCTAGAATGTACATATGTGGGGCTAGGTTTGATTTGAGTGGTGCATTGCTAGTGGCAAAACTCGGAGCTCGTAGGGCGCCGGTGCTTGTTTAGCCTGTTGTGAGAGCGATTGCTAGGGTATACCCGGGTTGAGTGGTGCTAGGGTGTTGCCTATGTGTTTGGCAGCGTTCTTATGGGTGGTTGCTAATGTGTTAAGGTGTTGCTAGGCGTTTGCTAGGGTGTTCTGAGTGGTTGCTAGGTGGTTGCCTATGGTAACTGGGGTGGTTGGCTAAGGGGTTACCTATAGGTACTTGGGCTGTTTGCTAAGCGTTGCTATCGTTGCTAGTTGTGTCATGGGTGGTTGCTAGGCGGATGCTCGCCAGTTGCTAAGGTACTGTTGGGGTTGGTGCCTAGGTTTTGCGAAGTGGTTGCTAGGGTGTTCTTGAGGGGTTGCTAGGGTGTTGCCTAGGCGGTTTGCTAGGGTGTGACTGAGTGGTATCTTGTGGATGCTATGGGTGCTAAAGGTGGTTGTTAGGCAGTTGCTCGGGTACTGATGGTTGTTGGCTAATGCTACCTATGCGGTTGCCGAAGGTGTTCTGGGTGCGTTGCTAGTGGTTCTTATGCAGTTTGCTAAGGCCTTGGGGTGGTTGCTACGGTGTTGCTAGTGGTTGCTGGTGGTTGCTATGGTAAACCGGGTGGTTGCTGGCATTGCTAAACGGTATTTGGGAGGGTTGCTAAGATGTTTGATAGACGGTTGCGTAGAGTGTTGGGTTGTTGCTAGGATGTTGCTATGGTAACTCTGGGCGGTTGCTAGGGCGGTTGAATAGGCCAGTTTGCTAAAGGGAACTACTTAGGGTGGTTGCTAGAGGTGGTTGCTATGGCGGTTGCTAGGGTAGCGCTGGGTGGTTTGCTAGGCGGTTGCTATGGTTAACCGGGGGTAGTATGCTATGCGGTTTACATAGATGGTTTGGTAGTTGTCACAGATGGGTCACTATGGTACGTTTATATAGAGTTTCTTAGCAGGTTGTTAGCCAATTTGAGCACGTTAGCTAATCCCTATTAGTCGAGTAGCGATTCCACTTGCTCGCATGAACTTAACATGTTGGAATTCCTAGTTTTGCTAGGCATGATGGTTCAAAAAAAGACCAATCTGCCTTGTTTCACCGATGGTTCTGATTCAGAGATATATGTCTTGCAAGACGTTTGCTAGGGTACTCTGTTCGCTGCTATTGGAGGGGGTGATTTAGCAACTGCCAAATGAGGATACCTCAAAGGGCTGGCTTGCCAAGATAAACCAAACCCATGTCTGGTCGATTTTCGGTTGTAAAGAATAATACTGTACTAAATGGTTGCTAGGTTACTCGTTTGGTTGGAGGAAGTGGCTGGCATCTGTCAGATGTACTAAAGGCTGCTGCCAATTATAAACACAACCCCATCTGTACGATTTGCGTTGTAAAGGGTATAATAATACTAAATGGTGCTAGGGTACTCTGTTTGGTGCTAGGGAGTGGCCTTACAGCTGGACAGTGATGATTACTCCCAAAGGGCTGCTTGCAACTGTATACCCAACCGCAATGTCGGTTAGCGATGTTCTGATGACAAAGATATAGGTCTTGCAAAACGGGTGCCTAGGGGACTAAGTGGTTGGTTGCTAAGGGAGTGGCCTGGGCAGCTGCCAATGTAGATACTCCAAAGGCTGCTTTCCCAGTATGACATGACTAGAAAACCAACCCTTATGGCTTTATGACATTCCCGCTTTAAAGGATATCGCTCTATTGCCTTTGGGTTGCTTAGGGTGCTCTAAATGGTTTGCTAGGGCGTCGCTATGAAACGCTGGACGGTGACTCCGAATTGCCTCGTTGCCGTTGCCCCGAGTCAAACGAGCCCGATAACCCTCATGTTTCTATGGACACCTTCTATCCAAAGATATTAATTTTATCTTTTTCAATGGAAGTCTATGGAGATTGTTACTAAGGGGCCGGAAATGGTTGCTAGGGCGTGGCTTGTACTTGCGTCAACAAAAAATGATCCTGTATAGAAGATGGTTTGTCTGAGTAAAATGAGCCCACCGCCATGTCCTCTATGAACGTTGTGATCCAGAGTTAGGTTCAATGCAAAACTACTCCCTACGTAGCAAGTACACCATAGTAGAAAAAAACGCGCTGTTCAGGGGTGATCTCTCACCATAGTATGTCTATGGGGCAACCTTTGGGGGGCTCTTGCGCCCAGGGGGTACAACTTAGACCCCAATGCGGGGTCATGTTACTACGACAGCCAGATAGGGACTCTCAAATGTTGCATCCCATGTTCTGCGAAATTCTGTCGAGCTACGAAGTCGTCAAATTTGGCCGCACTGCATTGTCTAGGCGATTTTTCGGAGGATATTCGCCGGTGTGCGATAAACATCGGTACGCTTGCCGATCGATTATAAAAGTTCATATCAACAACCATGCCCGAATAGCCGCACAGATGGTTGACACCTCTTTTGCGAGTCCTGTGAACAACAAATTGCGGGATAGTTACCGCGCCGAAATTTTGTACGGAAGAAGTAAGAAGAAGTATAATAATCAGTATGTGAGATAATACAGAGTGAGCTTTGTCCTTCGGCAAGCAACCACTAACAGAGTCCCATTTCCTGAAGACCAATTATGAGTGGTTGCTTGCAGTGGACAACCTCGGCCCTGTATCCAGCCAGGATGTCGGTGTGATGATTGTGGCGCAGAGAATAGAAGTACTTTATCTGGCTAAATGGTGGCCGAGTGTGCCTCTAAATGTTTGCCTATGGTGGTGGAACTATATAGTGTGTATGTATGGGAGTGGGGAGGGGTTTGTGTGATGGGTAAGTTAAAGACTGAGTTTCCTAGCACCCATTAGTCAAAAAACCAACACCTGGTCCTCTATGGATGTTCTGAATGCTGAGATAAATGTCTGCAAACACAGTTGCTAGGGGACTCCTAGCTTTGTTGTACTAGGAAGTGGCCTGTGTAGCTGCCAATAGATGATACTCCAACGTCTGCTTGACAGTCTAAAAACCAAACCCCATGTGTCTGGTTACAGTGTCTGATGCAGAGTATAGATCTATGCAAAATAGTTGATAGGGTACTCTGTTGGTGCTAGGAGGCCTGGCACTCCAATAGATGCTACCACAGGATGCTTGAAATATAAGACCAAACCCCCCATGTCTCTACGATTTTTTGATGCAGAGAGATAGGTCTCGCAAAATGGTTGCTAGGGTACTCTGTTTGGTTGCTAGGGAGTGGCCTGTCAGCTGCCAATGTAGATACTCCAAAGGCTGCTTGCCAGTATGAACGATAGAAACCAACCCTTCTGGCGATATAGGACATTAATTTGAAGATATCATGATGTTTGGGTTGCTAGGGTGCTTTCAAAGGGTGCTAGGGCGGGGTGGCTATGAAGTCTTGAAGGTGATTCGTGATTGGTGTTTGCTGCCCGAGTCAAACGATCGCCCACCTCATGTTTCTATGAGATACCCTCTATCCAAAGATATTAATTTGATATTTTTCAATGGAAGTCAATGGTACTAAGACTACTGGCCCCTCACCTGGTTTGTAGGGGGCGCGACAAATCCTATAGCCTTGGTGACGCTTCACAGATCTTGACAGCCTTGATTGGTTGCTGAGTAAAATGAGCCCACCCCCATGTCTACTATGACATTGTGATCCAGAGTTATGTCAATGCAAAACTCCTAGGAAAGTCCATAGTAGGGAAAACGCACTTTTCATGGTGCGATCTCTCACAAGTATGTCTATGGGGGCTAACTGTGGGGGGCTCTTGCGCCCCAAGGGGTAAACTTATACCCACTGCGGGGTATGTCTCGCACAGCCTGATAGCCTCTCCAAATGTGGTGATCAAGTTTCTGCACGAAATTTCTCTCGGAGCTATGCTCCGTCAAAGTTGGCCGCAATGC
>NW_024879140.1:316847-328924 GCF_018340385.1 Cyprinus carpio | reverse complement strand
ATTTATTTATTTTTGCTTGTTTATTGCGGAAGTAACCAACTCAGCATGAGGCTAAAAGCGCCTAATGTTTTAATAAAGACTGAATTGTATTTAACAAATTAATAGAAACATCATAAGTTATAATTATAATGCTTACATGTCCTCAGTTATTCAAAAAAGCAGCTACAGAACTCATCACAACGCTCAGTCTCGGTTAAAAAAACACCGAACCAGTGAATCTGACACGTTGATGATAAATCTCGTACGTTAGGGTTAGGTTTAGGTAAACCCTAATCGCCCGAACATCTGCACTTTGTTGGTTAGGGTGAGAGGAATTAGCGAAGTTCAGAATTAAGTCAACGGCGCCGCCTGAACAAGTTATGAGCACGCCTCTGAGTGGTCACTGCGTCTCATAAGCTCAAGCATAACGTGTGTGATTGGTATAACGCGCAAACACTGTTATTAAAACGTTGGAAAAAGAAATATCATGCAACAAATAAGCCCTTATATTAATTAGATACGATACTAGATGGATATATATAATCCTACAATAATAGTCTTGCTATCGCAAAGCATCAGCCACAGGCAATAATCTCGACTATCATCAATCTGATCTATCGGCACAACCCTAAAAACAACGTGTCCAGCGGCTTTAACTGTGGCCGAACCAAACCTCAGGACTGAAACAGACTTCCCTCTAAACATCTGTCCTGTAAACCAAATGTCCCTTAACGAGTTCTTAGTTGCCTGTAACACTTTGCCACAGTTCTAATTTCTCAGCAAAATTTGTTCCATTATGGACAGTAACCAAATAAGTTACCTGAAAGAGAAACACTGACCATTTTATGCTAGTTTTCCCCCCTGGCGGCAGACATGTTTGAAACATATGGACTAAAAGATTAGCCGTTCCTGAAATCAAGTCTGCATAGTGAGAAGGAGCTTGCGTTACACACTTTGAGTCTGGATAAAAGCACCTGTATTTATGCACATGTAACTAATGTTGAAAATTGTCATGTGATATTATAAGCACCTAATAACTGATTTGATAATGTGGACAGACCAACGCACAGCAGAGAAATAAAGCTTCACAAGTGTCAAAAGATTTGTATACATACTAATGTACTGTAATAACTACCCAATCTACTAACCTAGTGTGAGCTGTAAATCAGAAGGATTTCATCCAGCAAAAGGCCAAACGTCCTTGAATTCTGTGCAACAATGGAGAGCAAAAGCAAGTCTCAATCGTTTTTATAGTTGCCAGGAAACCCACAGAGAAACACCATCATTCCCACAAGAATCCAACATTTGTTTTGTTTCAGGTAACCGAGGTGTGTGTGTGTTTATGAGTATGAGGTCTGTGTGTGTGTGTGTGAGTGTGAGTATAAGTTCTGTGTGAGTATGAGTATAAGTGTGTAGTAGTGTGTGTGTGTGTGTGTGTTGTGACTTAGGTATGAGTGTGAGTAATGAGTGTATGAGTATAAGTCTGTGTGGCTGTGTGAGTATGAGTATATTTCTTGTGGTGTGTGCGTATGAGTATAAGTGTGAGTATGTGTGTGTGTGTGTGTGTGTGACTGAGTATGAGTGTGAGTATGGTGTTGAGTATCAGTCTGTGTGTGATGTGAGGATCTGTAGTATCAGTCGGTGTGTTGTGTGAGTATGATAGTATAACGTGTGAGTCAGTGTGTGGTGTGTGTGTGTGTGTGACTGGAGTAGGAGTAGTGAGTATGAGTGTATGAGTATAAGTACTGTGTGTGTGTTCAGTATGAGTGTGTGGTGGGTAGTGAGTATGAGTATACAGTCTGTGTGATGTGTGAGTATGAGTGTGTGTGGTGTGTGTGTGCATGTGAGTATGAGTTATGAGTATGCTGTGTGTAGTGTGTGGTGTGTGTGTCGTGTGGTGTTGTGGTGTTGTGAGTATGGAGTGTGTGTGTGCTAGGATAAGTTGTGTGTGTTGTGTACGCTATGAGTGGTGTGTGTGTTGTGAGTGTGATGTGTGTAGGAGTGTTGTGAGTGAGTGTGTTTGTGTCTATGGAGTTTTGGTGATGCATGTGTGAGTATGTGTGGTGTGATGAGAGAGAGACGTACGCGTGTGTGTGTCCGTGTGTGAGAGAGAGAAGTGGTGAGATGAGGTGTGTGAGTGAGTGTGTGGGAGGAGAGAGAGAGAGAGAGAGGAAGAGAGCGAGAGAGAAGAGAGAGAGGAGTGCTATGGTGTGGGAGCTAGCTAAAGAAGGCTGTAAGACTCTAACCCAGTTTGAGTGCTCCGGCCCAGGCCGCGGATGACGGTTGACAGGGTTTGGATGGATTGGTGCAGAACTGGTTGCAGCGGCGGGAAAGAACGCGGTCTCTTTTATTCTCCAGCTGAAACATGAACACAACACTCCCTTTATAAAGCGACGCATCACATATACGCAGTGTTAATCATTGCTAGGCAGGGTAGCTGTTTGCGCTGCTCACATAGATTTTTTTTTTTTTTTTTTTGGCCCTTTTTCGGGGGGGGCGGGGGTTCCGGGGGTTTCTGGGTTGAGTTTTCGTCTTTAGCCAGCGGCGGCGCACGGAGGATGAGGAAATCCGTGGGAGGAGGGACCACTTGTTCAGCAGGATACTGCTGCGTGACAGCCCGTCCATTCCCAAGATTCCTGTAAATAAACGTGACATACACATGAAGAAAAAAGTTATTTCTGCAGAACTAAAACAATATTTTACAAACTAATCGTAGTCTGAAATGTTTTAAAGAAAGTCAATAACCTGCTGACGCACAAACACAACACAAACCTAACGGAAGCTCACTATGGTCAAAAGGTAAAAAATATTGCATTTTTTTGTGTGCAAACAACGTGTGACAATCATCAAAATATAATGTAGAGAATGTATTTTTGTCTGTGATGTGATTAAAGTGCACTAATTACACTCATGTATCTTCACTCTTTCAGAGTTTTGTCCCTTTTTATTCCAACATTTTAAAGGGTAACTAATGCTAAAAAAGTCAAGTCACCTTTATTTCTTATATCGGCTTTAAACAAATACAGATTGTGTCAAATTCTTGACAGTATCAAATATGATACATAAAAACCAACAGTATTTGGTGTCTTTGGTGTATGCAATGTGTTTATGCGGTTTAAGGTTAGCCCCCCCCACACATTTCCACATACTGTACAGTTTACTGTCTCGTACGTTCTGAAACACGTCGATTTTTACGGAAGCTCACTGTTCTGAAAGTCAACGGTGTGCTCTGATGGCCCGCTCTCCAGTTGGGCTGTGATTGGCTGAATAACCTCAAGCCATGGCACCAGAAATTTTATGCCCCTCACCATATTGGAAACGCATTGTCTCCCATGACAACAATACTACAGCGAGGACTAAAAGTTACGCCTTACTTTCTTTGCGGTGAACATTTGGGAGGTGTTATGCAAATCTCCCCAACACCCAGTGACGTAAGATGTGAGGCTGTTTTTTTTAAACAAGGTGTTTTCAGGACCGGACGTGGACGAGTCTTAACTTTAATAAAGAATAGCTCTCTTGAATTTCAGACTTTAGTCTTTGCAACTTTACAGATTCTTCTTTAGGCACCAGGAAACTTGTAACACTCCAAAGAGAAAGGAAACCTTGAAATTGCTTCATAATGACCCTTCAAACCCACTGGAGCTCAAGGAGAGGAGGACCACGCTGTGTAAACAACATGTTAATGCAGCAATTCTTAACAAACGTAAAGAGAGCATGTTTGGTGTGTGGTTATGTTAGATCTGTGCCCAGACTCAGTTACAAAATGTTTTAACCAACCATTTTAGTTTTATCAGCAGTTTTTACAGAATGTGTGTAGGAACAGCATTAAAGGATAAGGTCACTTCCAGAATAAACATTTCCTGACAGTTTATTCACCCCTGTGTCATCCAAGATGTTCATGTCTTTCTTTCTTCAGTCACAAAGAAATTTAGTTTTTTTGAGGAAAACATTCCAGGATTTTTCTCCATACAGTGATTTAAACGTCTAAATGCAGTTTCAGTGCAGCTTCAAAGAGCTCTACACGACCCCCGCCGAGGAACAAGGGTCTTTATCTAGTGAAACCATCAGTCATTTCTAAAAATAATTATGTTTATAGACTTTTAACCACAAATGCTTGGCTAGCGTTAGCTCTGCGACGCGTGTCTTTATTAGCTGATGTTGGGAAAGCTCACACGCGGTTAGTTCTTTGTCTTTGTACTTCAGTTTCATAAAAACTCCTGTCTCATTTTCTTCTCCACTTTAAATCATCAGACATGCTGTTTTACCTACTTTGTTGTAAAGGCCATGTGACTTCTTTTTTTTTTTTTTCGCATGTTTGCTTTGTAAAACAACCGGGTCAGTGCTTCCGCCTGCATCACGCCTAACCTCTCAACATCAGCTAATAAAGACACGCGTCGCAGAGCTAACGCTAGCCACAGCATTTGTAGTTAAAAGTCTATAAACATGAATTATTTCAGAAAATGACTGATGGTTTCACTAGATAAGACCCTTATCCTCGGCTGGGGTCGTGAGGAGCTCTTTGAAGCGTATCTGAAACTGCATTTAGACGTTTAAATCACTGTATGGAGAAAAAAAAAAAAAAAAAATTCATTTCAAAAAAAAAAAAAAAAAAAAAAAAAAAAAAAAAAAGTATTTCTTTGTGACCTTAAAAGACATGAACATGCAGGGTGACGTGGGGGGGTGAGCAACTATCAGGAAATTTTTTAGCTTTCAAAGGTGAGGTCTAAAACAGCACGGACCGCCACTAGAGGGCGCCGATGCTCTCATCGCTCCGCGGGAGCTCAGTGTACCTGCAGGCCTTCAGGACGTCTGCGGATGTGGGGTAAATGGAGACGGTGGAGGACGAGTGAGACGGTTTTTGAGAGCTGCTCTGATGCAGAGCTCCGGCGGCTCCAGCTTCAGCGGGCTCCGAGGGTCCTCCGAACACGCTCCCCCCCCATCCGCTCCCGTTGAACAACGGCGGCCGGCACGGCGGCAGCGGGGCGATGGGGACGAGGTGGGCGAGGAGGCGCTGGAGCCCGGGTGGACGTGGTTGGCCCTGGAGCCGGCGGCCGGACTCCTCTTGGACAGCTGCGGATTGTCTGCGGAAGCGGCCGGCGGCGAGCGGTCAGGGCTGGGGTTGGTTGGCGGCAGTGGAACCGTTGCCCTGCAGGGCGGCGCTCTCTTTGGTCGGGGCGGTGCCGTGGGGCGCACCTGAGGTAGCCGTTTGCGAGGAGGAAGAGAAGCGGGGGACGACGTGGAGGAAGGAGGAGGACAGATGATTAACAGCGGGCTCCGATGGGGTCGTGGCGGAAAAGTCCAACCTGATTGTGAGGGCCGCCGTCGGCCGAAGCACTGGAAGAGAGAGTCCGGTCTCCATTAGGACATGCCCAAAGCGAACCCAGACCTTTCTGAAGCCCCTGAATCAGGAGGAAATTCAAAAGTTCAAGTCACCACCACCAGAATCAATGGAAACTCAATAATGGAGTCAGATCAGACACAGATCTAAAGAATAATAGTGCCATTATTAAGCTCAAGTCAACAAACACAAACGAGGAGAGAGAGTGATAAACGCTGTTTTTGGGTTTGTAATTGAGGAAGCGTGTTGCTAAGTTTCAACGCACTCAACACAAAATGGGAATATTAAAAAATGTAATGAGATTATTTGCTTATGATCGTCCCATGACACAGAAAGTGTTGCCTGCTGGATGTCAGATCTGTAGAATTACTATTGCTTTAAGAGGGAAAGTCATGAGGTAACAGATTAATGTCCGGCACAGACAAAACAGAGCCTTTTTGCTAGTCACAAAACCTTAAAGAGTTAAGTTTACCCAAAAATGAAAATTCTGTCATTAATTACACACCATCATGTCGTTCCAAACCCGTAAGACCTTCGTTCATCTTCAGAAAACACAAAATAGACAGCAATGCAACAAACATTTTATGGCTCTGAAAGGTAGTAAGAACATCGGTAAAATGTGACATCAGTGGCCTTAACCGTACTGTTACCAAGCTACAGGAATACTGTGTGTGCAAAGGGAAAACCAAAAAAACAACTTTATTCAAGGATTTCTTGTCCTCCGTGTCAGTCGAAGCGGGTGAGTCCTGTGGAGGGTCAGAAAGCTCTCGGATTTCAATCAAAAACATCTTAAATTGTGTTCCAAAGATGAAGGTCTTACAGGTTTGAAAGGACATGAGGGTGAGTAATCAATGAATTAATTTCCACTTTGGGGTGAACTATCCCTTAAAACCTTTTAAAATTTTAAGTGTGCATGAGGAAAACAAATGATATTATGGAATATTAAAAAAAATTCAGATCTTGAATCTAGATGCAGATTAGAGCTAGCAGTAAGCCGTACATTGAGACCTGCATCATTCAGACACATGTATCTAACGCTCAGGAGTTCTCTTGTTTTTTTTTTTTTAAATGCTCAAGCTAAAGCACATTAGATGAGATCTTTTTCACACTAAAGACACTTATGGATGAATGTCTCTTAAATCTCAGTGTTCTGTGTCAGGTCTGAGGTGTGCAGGGGGCGGCGGGGTCAGGGCCCCACGTTGCTTCAATAGTGTGCTGAACTCTCAGGTTGGAGTGTAAGTGCACACCTGAGCGGAGGGGAGATGCTGGCTCTTCCTGGTGTCTCCTGGGCTTGTGCAGTGTGTGAGGTAGTGTGTTGGGGCTGCAGGTAAGGCACGTCTCCGTTCGCTCGGGTTCCTGGCGTGTGATTATCGCGACTGAAGGAGGCAGCGGCCCGTTGGCTAGCGGCGGAGCGCTGCAGGACGGAGCGCGAGGAACAGGGTGAGCAGGCAGTGAGGGGCCGTTGGGGAGGCTGGCTCGTATTTGCCCGAAATGAGTTTTGCCTCATCTGCAGGTAAAAGTTACATACAATTGTAAACTACAGGTCAAGAAAGCGCAAGTCAAACAAACAGCCTCATAATCAATGCGTCACCACAGTCTTGAGACGCTGATGCATCACAGAGACCCGAGAGTTTGAAGAATTCTCAAACACACTTCTCATGATTCAAACTCTTTTCTTCAGACGGTTTCGTGAGTGCTGGTCTGATGTACCTGTTGCTGGTGCATGAGTCTGACAGCTGAGCCTCCAACTGCTCCCACATCTGCAGCTGAAGCGGCTTCAGACTCGTCCGGTTCGCTCGCAACTGCTCCAGCAAGCTGAGTGGAACAAGACAAAGAGTGACCGACTGATTAAACCACTGACAGAAATCATCAGCGTTCACAATACAGGTGGTCAACCCAAAACAGCTCAGTAGCGGTCATGATGTCCCACCAGAAAAACAGACGGGAAGATCTCTGTATGAGAAGCAGCTCAGCCGTTTCTACCAATACATTTCCATCACTTTCCCATGATTTTTGAGAAAATATTCATTAAATAATAATGTTCTATTATTTCACAATAAGAATACAAATCTGTTTTAAACTTTTCTTAGCAGACAAAAAATGTTAACTAAAATAAATGACTATTAATGCTACTTGTTTCTTGTTCTATTTGATTTAAATACAAAGCTGCAGCTTCGCCAGATGTTACAAAACTGACTGTGTTTAAGAGGACACTCACAGGGATGACCATTGTTATGTCACTGTGTGTGTATCTGACCGCTGAAGTGCAACAAGCTGCGAAAAATAACCCAATATATGATACTTGTGAAGCAGCTTTATATGAAGTGACTGAGCGCACAGAAAACAGTCTCTGGAGCACACGAGTACTGAGTGGCTTAAAAAGTATTTAAAACAAGGTGCAAAAGGTCATTTTTTTGGTGACGATGCAACAGTGAGCCGATTAGTTCAGTCATCTGTCCAGAAACAGCGTGCAGCGGCTCGTCGTTCTGAGATGAGAAGCCGCTTTGAGACGCAGTAGTAAGATGAAGCACTCACGCTGTTTCACCAAAAGACTGATTTGATCTGAAGTCTGTGAGGATTTATTTACTCATCTAACCTACACACTACATTGAATAAATATGTGCAGGATTTACCCTCATTTTAAACTCAAAAGCTGCGGGAATGAGTAAAACTATGCAATATTATAAAGAGTAAAACAATTCTATTATACAGAGATTTGTGAAATAAATTTACATGACTTTTCCAAAACATTCTGGGTTTATTTATTTTTCCAAAACTCGTTATTTTCAAAGCTTTTTTGAAATTCCATGACTTTTCCAGGTTTTTCATGACCGTTTGAACCCTGCAAGTCCATGAGAGTCCAGGAGTGTCCAAACCTGCTCCTTCCAGCAGAGCCCCTGAACAAACACACCTGAAGCAGCCCATCGAGGTCTTCAGGATGACTAGAAACCTCGGAGCTGACCTCCAGGAGCAGAACTGGACACCGCTGGTCTAAACCAACATCAAGCCTGCTGGCTGTTGTCTGAACTGACCAGCGATTCTCCGGCAACAACATGAGGTGTAGAGATGTAATGGCATGAACAATTCTCATGATTATAGTGACCTAAATTATCACGGTTATCAGTATTATCACGGTATTGTTAAAATGTGCTGATGAAAACAAAATGCCATCAAATCTTTTTCTGAAGACAGTCAGGACCTTCAGAGGTACACTAATATTAATTCATTCATATGTTCACTTGTATAATTCCCGTAGCAGTCTTTTTAAACCTCGCAGCTTTTCTGCCGTGTTTTCACACAGAATGATGCTCTGCTTCTGTGTGCACGAGACGTTACTGAAAACTGTGCTTCATGCTGGATATTTATAAGTTGTTCAAATCGCTATAATCAAGTATGGGTTTTAATATAATTAAAATAAGAAACAGTAATTCTAACTATGGGGAACTCTATCATAATTTATCATCAAACCAGTAATCGTTCGATCTCTAATGAGGTGCTCGTCACGCTCTCACCTGCAGCTTCTGAGGAGACGGGTACCAGTTCGGAGTTTGTGGCTGTGCTGAACTGTGGGTCCAAGACTCTGCAGAACTCTGAGCGACGTGAAGAGACAGAGATGGGATTATAACGGCGGTCATTACATCAGCGACGTGCTGACCGGAGGAAACGGAGCACAAACCTTGGCAGGGCTGGCGGTCCTCTTCCCTCTTGGCTGGACTGGGACTGATCGTCAGCCTGATCCAGCGGACTCACGTGGGGGGCGGGCGGCAGCGACTGACCGGAGCCTGATGACCCGGGCTGAGCTTTACACACGCCTGAGAGAGACGGCAGACACGTGAAGAGACAGACAGACGGAGAGACATCTACACCGGTCTACTGAGAGTGTGTTTCGATTGTGATGCTGAAACTGACACTAGGACAATAACCTTATCAAACTCTGAATCTGCTTCATACATGTAAAAAAAAGTCACTCATACTCCTCCACTGAAGGAGAGCGGTCAGGTGAGGAAAAGAGCAGAGTGCATCATGATATTCAACATTTACAGCTCGAGTGCGGCTCACGTTTGAGGTCTTCAGCAGAAGCCTTTGAAAGGTCTTTTGTGAGGTTCACTGGCTCAATTCTTTCAGATCACGTTCAGTTGAAATAATTTTCCACCAAAATAAATAGTACATGATCCTGTTTTATGTCGTTAGAGTAAAAACACATGAAGTGATTCTGACCAAAAACAGTTTGGAATAACTGGACAAACTACGCGCAGGGGCATCGTTTCAGTAACACAGATATCATAAGTCAAGTGCTGCACAGACACTGCCTCACATCCTTTCTTGGTCATCTCCATCAGGATCATAAGGCAACCAATTTGAAGATCTTTTTGTCCCCCCCCCCCCAAAACAACAACAACAACAACCTGAACTCTGAGAGAAAAGATGCAAAACCAAATAAAAAACATTTATTATGAGCGGGAGCATCAGTATCAATGAGAGATCACACGTCTCATTGTACAACAAAAAACACACACACACACACACACACACACACACTCGACTAGTAACTACTCCAGCCGGACTGCGTCAGTGTTTGTGTGAGCTGCAGCACTAGAGGGCACAGTGACTAAAACTACAGCACAAACACAACTCTGGTTGTGAAAAATGACGAGGAAGGTCACCTGTGCTCCTGTTGAAACCTGCTCCTGGACTGAAGAGACACTGGTGTCAACTCATTTTTGACCCGGCTGTGATTGTGCAGAGCTACTACTGAAGCTCACGCACAGAAACCACGCTACTGATCGATGCCTTTCTGGAAACACTTTAAACCCCGAACGATTCCCAAAACATTTTCTAATCCCGAAGAACAGACTTTGTTCAATTCGATCGTTTTTGTGCCACTACAAGCAGAAGACGTGACGAGCAGGAGCGTGGTTTCACCAGATGAGCTGTGTGTGTGTTGTGTGTGTGTGGTGTGTACAGAGGGGCATCTAAGGGTGAGATGTCAAAGCGTGTGTGTCTATCTGGTGCCTCACCTGCTGGCCTGTGCTCTGGACACCCTGTCTGGACGTTAGCTCTGCTGGGATTGGGAGGCTCCAGGCTTCCTCAAATACTAGGAAGCATTTTTTACTTTTGTACTCTGTAGACTATTGTGTTGGGAGGTTTACAGAACTGAGCCTAGGATGAAAACGCGTGAAAAAGACATGTAAAACAGCCATCTGAGGTGGTGCGGCGGAACAGTTCAAACACACAGAGCAGTGCGGCCTGATGCCAAACCAGTCTAGATTTACGGTGGCCTTCTAGCTCCAGTGACTCACGCATACAAACCAAAAGAATGAAGTGAAAGAAATCTGATTGAGACACAAACTTAACTGAACACATACAGAACAAATGCAAACATGTAGCGAGACACAGACAGAGCCGAGCGGCGCAGGTCTAGCGCGGGCGAGCGACCGGACGCAAGCGTGGCTCTCACCTGCAGGTATTTGATGCGTGCCGCCAGCGAAGGTGTTTGTTGCTGCAGGCTTTGCTGCGCGTGGCGTTGATGTAGCACTTGATGGCGTCCTGCGGCTGGTTTTGCAGGACTCGTAGAGCGTGCCCAGGTCCATCCAGGCCGCGGCGTGACTGTGATCCAGCTGCACGGCGCAGATGTAGGCCTGCAGCGCGTCCATGGGCTGATTCTGCTGCTGATACAGCACTCTACCAGAGCAAACCAGACAGAACGAGGCTTTCGCGGCAGCGTCAGAAGAAACAACAGGTGCGCCATCACTTACTCGTCCTCACGCCGTGATGTTACTGCCGTCATACCACAGAATCATTCTGGAAGAATCACTGCACCAAACTGATGTGCTGCACTACTAACAGCAGGGCTGCTCGATTATGACAACAATCATAAATCACGAATATTTAACAGGATTATTAGAAGACAATGATACAAGATTTAATGTGAAATAATATTGAATTCTTTATGAATTGGGGGGGGGGGGGGGGGTGTAAGATTTAATGTGAAATAATTTTCTTAAGTTAATACTTGGGGTCTGCACTCAGTTTGTGATATTTCGATTTAATTGCACAGCCCCTGACCAACAGACCCACATTTAAGATGCTATACATGATAACTGACATTAAACTGTAATGCATTAAATAGAGCTGAAGATTACCTTCAGCTATAAGAAGTGTAACATGAGTGACCGAAGAGCTCTTCATGTAAACATCAGCAGATTCATTGCTCATCTGATCTGACAGGTACGTACCCGATCGAGCACCACGTGTCTGCGCTGGCCTCTGATTTGTCTATGGACTGTCTGTATGAAATGAATGCATCCTGGACCTTCCCGATACTGGAGTAGCACCTGCAGAGAGCAAACGAAACCACATCTGCATAAACGCAGGCGTCACGGCCGACCGAACGGACCGCATGCGCAGACGCAGACGTGTGACCGACCCTGCCGAGGAAGTACCAGGACTGGCCGGAGTTCGGATCGGCTTCCAGCGACTTCTGGAGACACTGGATGGGCGTAGCTGTCCTTATTAGCTTTATCTCCCAGCTGCTCGACCGTGTGATGCATCCAGCCTGACAGACACAGAGACACACCTTCAGACAGAATAAACCGCATACGGCTGACAGATGCAGAACAGAATGCAGCTAAACTAAACTGTGGTCTGCCATTACCACCACAGAGAACACTTCAGAATCTACCCTCAAACCGAGCGATCAGTGATTGCATTTACAGCAGAGCGGTCAAGCGCATGTTTTGGTTAAAGTAGCTTCAGTTCG
>NW_024879140.1:301847-311847 GCF_018340385.1 Cyprinus carpio | reverse complement strand
ACATGGTGGGTGGAGTCCATGCATCATCTTTCATATCTTACATTTTATAATTTCACTTTATGTAATAAGACACTATAGGGCTGTTACCAATCCGATGAAATCAGTATTAACAAAAACAATCCTTCCACTGCAGAAGAAGCTGAAAATTATAACAGCATAAATAAGGTTAACAGTTTTATGAAGCTAAAATGTAGCATGAATGCATTTACACGGCAAATTATAACAGCATAAATAAGGTTAGGAGCTTGGTGTTTTAAATCTTTTTTTCCCCTTATTTTTATATCAAAATAGGAAATGTTGGAAAAATGCAAAGTAAAGGTACTTTTAAATATAAAAGTAACACCACCAGTAGGTGGCAACAGGAGACTGTCTTAACGAGTGAGTCACTGAGGCACATGATTGGTTCAGACGCTGATTAATTAAAGAATAAAGCAAGTGTCTGTCTTTGTGAATGGACCACTGAATCAAATCAGACGTTTTTAAAAAAGCTGAATAATTCTGTAACGAAACACCGCTGTGTGTGGCTCAGACATGTGTGACTGTTCTGCTGTGATCTTTGGAACAATTTTCATAAACTAAATCGAGCAAAAACACAACACCTGACAATATCGTACAGTATATTAACTACTGGTTTGAACTCTTGCATAAAATCAATGTCAAATTCGCCATCGTGGTTTTCAGGGAAAACTTCAGTCTCTTAGTCGTAACATGCTGTAAATATATAAACTATACCGCAGTATGTTTGTGTGTGTGCAGTTGTGTTCATTTGTTTAGATTTCATTTTTCTCTGCCGGTGCAAGTAACCGTCACAGTGACCACCGCGCTGTTCAGCTCACGCTACGATTTCTGCTGCATATGAGAAACATAACACAGCAAAAGAAACAAAAGCATCACTATATCCTGCTACTCATCTGAGCCGCGCAGTGCGGACCTTGACGCAAACACACTGTTGGCCTTTTCCATTACTAATAATATAAAAGCAATCATTAGTACTTCTTAGTACACCTTTTAATTCCTTTATGATTCTATCTGATTATTAGACAGACTTTGTATCTGTATTAGACCGACGACAGGCCGTTCAAAATAAAAGTCAAACATATCGATCAGACAGAAAAAAACTTATCAGCCGATGCAGATACTTGAAAAACGGTTGACCACTAAAAGAAACACACACACACACACACACACACACACTTATGTTTGAATTTATCTTCATCAGCTGCTCACCTTCCAGTAGTCTGATTGTAAACTGTAGTACCGCTGGTACGCCGATAACGCTGCAACACAAAGACACGCGTGTTAGAAGCGTGTGGTCATGTTAGTGTATCAGAACAGAAGAGCTTCGCGGCACCTTTTTCGGATACTCCTCCAGTAAGAGGTTGAAGTGCCCCAGCTGGCAGAAGAACTCGGGATCCACTTTTCCTTCAGCTTTCAGGATGAGAGCCTCGTAGCAGCGCACAGCCTGTGTGAGGAACACACATCACTCTCAAACTAAGACTCGAAGAATTTATGTATTATTTAATTCACTATTTCACAAGACACCAGTAAACCAGGAAAACAAAGACACTTCACACTAGCGATCAATCTGTGAGAAGTTAACGAAACCACCCGCGACGCTCAAGGCTGACCCATCATCGGCCCTGTTCAATCATCCTCAACCTCCAGTAAACAGATTAGAGACAGGGTTTTTCTATTCACCATCACTGCGGTTTCAATCAGGGATGAAACTCTGGGCCGAAGGCTGAATACCGAACCACGGTTTTTTTCACATTTTTTCACCATTGGATAAATTAAAACAGCCCAAAATGTTCTTTTTACTGTCTTGTCTTGCTTTTCAAAGAAAAAAAAAATAAATAAATCAATTACAAAACAATAATTTAAAAATATTTAAACACTGAATATTTTAACAGTCTAGCAGATATTATACCAACAAAACACAATATTATTTAAAAGTCAATAATGAAATGACAATATTTTGGTGAGACCCCCTTCTTCTATAAGGCATGCAACTGGCTAAAGACAAAAAGACGATAAACCAATCATTGCTTTATAAAGCACCTTAAAAACCGGAAGGTATACCAAAGTAATAATTGTATAACTGTAATAACTGCTGAACATTCGGTGCATCCCTAGTTTCAATTAGACTGAGTTGAAACTAGGTTAAAAACAAGCCGCTGGTGTGTAACAGACCCGGTTCGCTTCGTCTGTGACCTAACGACGGTCGTTCTGACATCATTTACTCTCGCTCTCATGCCGATCAAACCTTCATAGATCATACATGCAAAAAAGCTGACACTGCTCAAATAGGGGTCGACCAAATAGTGTTTGACAGCCGATGCTGTTCTGTGTCAGCTGCACCACAGCGATACGTTAGTTTACAGATCACAAGTGAGCCGAACCGTACGGATCAGATATGATGAGACCAGTTTGAGCAGGGAAACGTCATATTTCATGCAGTTCAGACATAAAACCCATTTCTGTCTCTGATCGCTGCAGATTCGAGCAGCGCCACCTGCTGTCCAGGAGGGAGTGGTGAGACTTGAGACGCACACAGAGCTCTGCACGGTTTTATTCTGTCACTGACACAGAAACAAGACAAATCACAGTCACATCTCCATCTGACGTAAATTACACAACTGTGATGACTTTCAATAAATAAATAACAGATCACAACTAACTTAAACCGATCACATTCAAGCCTGCATGAACATATACTGCAGATCAGAATATTACAGTGTTAGAAATCGATAAACCGATAAACTGAGTTATTGATCAGTGCAGCACACACATTAACACGGAGATGCAGTTCAGATCAAGAGACGCGAGAGGTCTGTGGAAATAAACCAAACATTACATCCACAAACAGAGAAGGACACACTGCTAAAAGACCACCACAGACACTTCACCTCCATCTGGACGCCGTTCTAGTGAACTACAATCAGCTGTGTTTCCCTCCCGGCGCAAACACTCAGACACACACACACCCGGTCCAGCACACACACCCGGTCCAGCACACACACCCGGTCCAGCACACACACCCGGTCCAGCACACACACCCGGTCCAGCACACACCCGGTCCAGCACACACCCGTCCCAGCACACACCCGGTCCAGCACACACCCGGACACACACACACCCGGTCCAGCACACACACCCGGTCCAGCACACACCACACACACCCGGTCCAGCACACAGCACACACCCGGCCCAGCACACCACCCGGCCCAGCACACACCCGGTCCAGCACACACCCGGTCCAGCACACACCCCGGTCCAGCACACAGCACACACCCGGGTCCAGCACACAGCACACACCCGGTCCATCACACAGCACGCACACCCGGTCCAGCACACAGCACACACCCGGTCCAGCACACACCCGGCCCAGCACACACCCGGTCCAGCACACACCACGGTCCAGCACACACACCCGGTCCAGCACCCACCCGGTCCAGCACACACACCCGGCTCCAGCACACACCCGGTCCAGCACACACCCGGTCCAGCACATCTAAACAGAGACGGAGAACACGACCCAGAGCCGCTCGCTACAAGAGATGATATTCTGAAACAGACAACACTAAACACCACCGGACCTCAGAATATCTCCTGTTCACTTCCACTGAAGTCACCTTCACTTATAAACAGATCGAGTCAGAAACAGAGACTAGTGTGTGATGTAAACCAGATCAGTTCAGACAGCGCTGCAAATGAAGTGAACTACAGAGAGTCACAGGGGGGTACTTCAGTAAACTATCCCATCAATGCCTGATCCTGACCACCAGTTACCAGAGGTCAAGGTCAGGGGTCAAGTGTCCTCCAAGACACACACACACCACACAGTGTTTCTGAACTGGACCGCTGCACACCGCACTCGGGCTCTGTCCACTCTCTTAGTGTTCACTCCAGCTGCTGGACTGCACAACACAGCAGCACAGGAGGCCCGGTTACCAGAAGCCTTCGCGAGGGCTCGGGACGGACGCTCTCTGCAGCGCGTTATAACGCTCCTTCCTCCCCGCCATCTTGAGCCGCCCAGCAGCCATTACCCCGCACTCCTCTGACGCGACGCCCAGCGCTGCTCGCGGTCACTGAGAGAAAATAACGCCCGCGTCTCACAGTGATCAGAGGCGCTGTCTGACCCCCCGCGCGTCACAGAATAAACACACACACACACACACACACACACGCACGCTTAGAGAACCGCGCCGCGTTCACCAGTGTTGGTGAAGCAGCGGATCGAGCCCCGACGCTCGCGTGAGCGCAGCGCTTGAGGTGCGCTTCAGCCGCGCTGCTCATGAGCAGAAAAGACCCTGGCCTCTCCTGGTCATTTCGCAACCGCGGGTGGCTCGTGGGGACAAGGGGCGGTTGATTTAGACGCGCGTGTTACCTTCACGAGCAGGGCCCATTCATGCTGGGCGCCAATCTTCATGAAGCCGCGGTCTCCGACAACCAGAGAGCTGTCCACACCACACACACACACAACACAACACACAAAACACACCCAGCGGTCAAGGGAATCAACCACACACCTCACTCCTCACCAAAACAATCAAAAGAATCCCCCAAAAGACGCTCGCCCGGGCTCCGAACCTGTCGAAGCCGGCGCCGAGCGTCACTCTCCTGCGCGCTCCGCCGCGGAGCGTCCTCCTCTGGGTTCACTCGCTTGTCCCGCAGCCATTTTCTTTCTTCTCCTCATCAGCAAGCAGCGCTGAGGACGGCGGATCAGCGGGACGCCCCCGAGAGACGACACTCCGCACGATTCTCATGAAATCGCGCCCGAGAAAACTCGAGGACAGGCGAGCTCCCGTTCGACCCAAAGCCACAATAACGCGAACTTCTTCGTACGGTTTAAAACCGAGCGCCTCCTCAGCTCCTGAAGCCCCGAGTGAAGTTGCGCTGGCCCTCCAGCTGGCCCCTGGCGTCTCTATCACATTGTTTTTGCAGGAATCACACTGTGACGCCGACGCTCGGTGTTGATGCTGCCGAACGCGCGGACCGTGCACACTTCAAAACGCTGAACGGATTCAAACAATCTCAAAGATTGCGTGTTCTACCAGCATATTAAAGTTTGTTTTAAATTGTGTAACACGGGGGCGAAACCCACGCCGTCACGCATTCGCCACAGCCCTCCCGGGCACCGACAGCCAATCATGTGCGCAGAAAACGCTAAGCGCGTCTACTGGCCCTCGTCCCAAAATTGTTGTGCTCCCGTCCTTTCGGTGATTTTCGGTACTGTAGCTATTCCTCTCGAGTGCCGAGGACCACGAAAACCTCCCGAGTGTTGTGACCGCGACGCGGGGGATTAGTTCCGGGACTCAAAACGCGTTTCCTTCAAACAGGAATTATCCAGATCGGATCCCGCTTAGCTTTGTTTATGAAATGCAAATAACAGAGGCAGCTGGGGCTTTGATTTTAAAATGGGGAAAGTGTTTCTGCCAAGCCCTTGCAGCTGATATGCCCAGTGGAAAACTGCACATCCCGTTTAGTACTGAATGTTATTCCGTTGGGCTGTGCGTTATGCGGGACATGAATCTTCACACATGCAGAATCAAATGAAGACAATAAAGTTTATCAAATTCAGAACGAACATTTCAGCATCAAATGCGCGTTTTAAGCACCCAAGAAGATACGACCACCATCCGTGTTTGTGTGGGTTTTAATTGAGATAAATCGCAGGATTCAGTACCGTACGGTATAAGGTTTTGAAACATTGACAGTGGCTGTAAGGCGGCGCGAGCGCTCGCAGCTTGTCAACCATCACCTGACGACCAGTGACGTCACACGCAGCACCCAAAATGGCGGAACAACAACAAACACATCAGAGGTGAGCGTCTCGATCAGTCAGGTTATATGAAAACTAAAATCACGTCATTCATCCGCCGGTTATTGCAGCTCTAGAGTCAATACTGCATGTTGTTCAACACGGAGCCGGTTAAGTAGCGACGCTCGTAGACTTCCGCTGCTATTCTTAAACACAAACGTGACCAAGAAATTAGCTCGCTTTCCTTTTGTTTTGCAGCGTTTCCTCCAAACACATGTGCTGGTCCAGAAGATCACTCACTGATGCACGTATGTGATAATTTTTAGTACCCAGTTAAAGGAGTTTCATCTTTATTACCGCTCATGAAGTACGGTTGCGTGTCCGATAATTAGAATCCCCATTCAAAAGTTGATTTATTTCACTTAATTCCCATTCAAAGTGAAACTTGTATATTATATTCCTTCATTACACACCAGACTGATAATATTTCAAATGTTTATTTCTTTTTAATTGTGATGATTATAACTGACAACTAAGGACAATTCCGCAATTCCGTATCTCATAATAATTAGATAGATTTTAGATTTTCTCTGGGGTTAAGGTCAGGCGGAGTTGCTGGCCAATTAAGAACAGGGATACCATGGTCCTTCAACCAGGTACTGGTTAGCTTTGGCACTGTGTGCAGGTGCCAAGTCCTGTTGGAAAATGAAATCTGCATCTCCATAAAGTTGGTCACAGCAGCAGGAAGCATGAAGTGCTCTAAAACTTCCTGGTATAACCGGCTTTGCGTTGACCTTGGACCTCAGAAAACACAGTGGACCAACACCAGCAGATGGACATGGCACCCCAAACCATCTCTGACTGTGGAAAAACTTTACACTGGACCTCAAGCAACGTGGATTGTGTGCCTCTCCTCTCTTCCTCCAGACTCTGGGACCCTGATAGCCAAAGGAAATGCAAATTTACTTTCATCAGAGCACATAACTTTAGACCACTCAGCAGCAGTCCACGGGTCCTTTTGAAGCGAGACGCCTTCTGACGCTTTCTGTTGTTCAGAGTGGCTAGACACAAGGAATGCTCAGCTGAAACCCATGTCCTGCATACGTCTGTGTGTAGTGGTTCTTGAAGCACTGACTCCAGTTGCAGTCCACTCTTTGTGAATCTCCCCCACATTTTTGAATGGGTTTTGTTTCACAATCCTCTCCAGGGTGCGGGGTTATCCCTATTGCTTGTACACTTTTTTCTACCACAGACATCTTTTCCTTCCCTCGTCCTCTAGCTTAATGTGTCTTGGACAGAGCTCTGTGAACAGCCCGCCTCTCTTGCAATGACCTTTTGTGTCTTGCCCTCCTTGCGCAAGGTTCCAATGGTCGTCTTTTGGACAACTGTCAAGTCAAGTCAGCAGTCTTCCCCATGATGTGTAGCCTACAGAACATAACTGTAGTAGACCATTTTAAAGCACTTGGCAGGTGTTTTGAGTTCAAGTAACTGATTAGATGTGTGGCACCAGGTCTTCAACATTGAACCTTATTCACACAATATTCTTAAATTTTCTGAATACTGAATTTGGGCTTTTCCTTAGCTGTCGTTATAATCATCACACTTAAAAGAAATAAACATTTTGAAATATATCACACCTGTTTGTAATTAACTGCAATATATACAGTTCACTCTTTGAATGGAATTAGTGAAATAAATCAACTTTTTGATGATATTCTAATTATATGACCAGCACCTGTACATCAGTGTGGTTTAGATGAGATGTTTCTGATCTGATTAGGGCTGTAACTCTACACATTATATACTTTATTATAATGAAACCTATATATAATTATAACATAGAAACCTCAGATAAACCATTATTGTTGTAGTCCGTAGTTCTTATATAGTCATGTTGAATGATTGTTATACATGGACAACTAATTACTCATGATTAAGAAATCTATCGTGGTAACAACACAGACGTTTGATCACCCTCAAATCCAGATAAAGTTTCTAGACTAAGATTAACATGGACATCAGTAGAATCTGATTAATTACTCATAACAAGTATCATGATTTAAAGATGTTTGTACATGAGTTGCGTTTAGAATATTCCTTCCAGGTTCATCCTTCTGAAAGCCACCGTAGAGGACAGGACGAGGCGTCAACGAGATGCTGGATCTTGACCGCAATGTGTCCCGGAGACTGCAGCAGTGGTGTAGCGCCGTGTGCGGGAGCAAAAAAAAAAAAAAAAAAAAGCTCCGGACCCATCGCCCAGAAACACTCGGTGACCACTCAGATCCTGACCGGGTGGAGCGGCCGCTGGTACTCTCACAACCCCCTGCAGGGCTGGACAATACACACATTGCATCGCCATTCTCCTAACCTGAGTGTTAGTCTGAACAGCCGTGGCGCTGCTCTCCAGCTCCTTACTACACACTCGTTGCTAAAATAATCACTCATAAGATTTGGAAACGGTTTTGAAGTGCATCACAAGGGGGCTGACAGTGAGCTGTGTTTGATTTAATCTGGCGTCATTAAAGCATTCTGAGCCCGAGGTGAATTACAGACTCCGCTCTTCTTTATCTGCGGATGAAAACTAGAGTAGAGCGCCATCTGCTGTTACAATCTGAGCTCAGACTGTTGCTCCGGAATCAGTTAATGAGCTCTTGATTCGGCTGTGACTCGTCCTGATGAGTGTGTCGTGTTGCAGGTGTGTGGGGTATCTGTTCCAGCGGTGGGGAAGATCACCGCTACAGCCGTCGGAGGAGGACTCCTGCTGCTGCAGGCCAGACCAAGAACTGCACAACAGTAAACCATTTCAGTGGGTTTCTTCATGTTTTCGAGCACAATGTGACGTGAAGGGTTTTTGTTTGTCCTGCAGGATAGCCAATCACAGCGGATACGTCCAAGTCGACTGTGAAGAAAGTGGAGAAGGATGTTAACAAGGCAAAGAGACATCTGAAGAAGAACACCAATACAGCCGCACCTGAGATCAACACGTTTATAGATCAGGTGAAAACACTCTATAATCACATGAATGAAGTTTTTGTAAATGCTGCCTTCAGTTTAAGCTTTTTATAGATTTCCTTTTCTTCAGAAGTGGATCAGCACACACTCGTGGAGCAGGGGCGCTCTGTTTGTAAAGGAATAGTTATAACGGAATACACCGCCCATGTTTTTCAGGCCACTGCATTTGTGAAGAAAAACGTTGTGGTTTCAAGTGGGATTTGTGGGTGGCTTCCTGCTTGGCCTGGCCTCTTGAGGCTGAAAGGGTGTTTTCCTGTGATACTGTGAAGAGCGTCTTCTCCCATCATGGAGCACCTGGTGATCGGCTGGGCACATAGTGTTTGATGATGTGGATGTTGATTCTTTAAACCTGAGTCTGTCTGAAACACTGGGAGTCTTCTGCTGTAAATCAGAAGGAACGTCTTTATTCTTTATTTCTCTAAGCTAATGCTTGAACATGTTTCTTGTTCTCGGTGAGGCTATGGTTGTATTTTCATGTTTGGTAAAAACATTGGGATTTCATGTTGGTTTCCTTCCGCAAGATTTCTTTCTTTGTTCACTCGGTTTTCTTTATGGGGAATGTTTGCATTGTAAATAATCACTTCTGATTCAACCTTGTGACAGCTTGGGTGGGGCATTTTTTGTGTTAAGATCAGCAAGGATATTTTATGAAATATTGCCTAACTTATTTTTTGCACTATTTATCACTGAAATTATTTCATCGGTGCTCAGTGTGGCAGAGACGGACCGGTGTGAAGTATTGACTAAACAAGTTAATTAAAAAAAAAAACGTAGGCTGTACTTTATCAGTGTTTTTCTTTGGCAAACTTTTACTTCTCTATATTCCAGAGCATACTGTCATACTTTACACTGCACTACGTTTCATACGTTTTTTTTTTTTTTTTTATTAAAAATTGAAGTACTTTCTGGTACTCATAGTAAATCTTTGAATTACTTTTAATCAAGTAAATGACAGACTGACTCTGACCCTCATACAAGCAGACACTTTCCAGAACCTTCTCCCCTCTCCGCTCAGAACATCATCACTGAACCACACCCTTCTGCACACACTTAAAGGGACGGTTCCACCCAAAAAAGGAAATTAGCCCATGTTTGACCTCACACCTCAAGCCATCCTAGGTGTGTATGACTTTCCCTCTTTTGGAAGAATCCAACTCGGAGTGATATTAATATAGTCCTGGCTCTTCTAAGCTCTCTTATTGCAGTGGGCTGGGGTTTCTGTTCAAA